>NW_019388908.1:0-5717 GCF_000671375.1 Centruroides sculpturatus
AACTCAGTAACAACATAATAAGCTAGACACCAACCAAAGCCAAATGCTATCAGGCTAGAAATAGCTATATTTCTAAATAAATTATGCAAACAATTTGGCACTAGAGGGAGGCATTAGGCACCATCTCTAGTGCCAAATTGTTTGCATCTTCTAACGTGATAGCATTTGGCCTTGGTTGGTGTCTAGCTTATAGTATATCAGGTTTAGTGATATTATGTTGTATAAACAACAACTTTATTTTATAAAATATGACAAATATTTTTCAGCAATAAAGAATTTTAATTTAAACTGAGACATCCTTTTATGCTGTCACTTGACAAGAAGAAGGATTCTTCACAGTACAGTAGAGCATCGATTATCTGACCCCAGATTAACCGTCACATCGGTTAACCGACCGTTCTAATCGGCAAATTTCAAATGTCCACTAGTGATGTGGCGCTACAATATTTGGCTATGTCTTGGCTACTTTAATAATATTTTTGTTAAATTTTTGCGTTTTTAGCTGGCAACACCGACTCGACCATTGAAGGGAGACCCGTATTTAAACAAGACTTAATTTTCTAATTATGAATGGTTGTTTGTTTTATGAGCAATAAAATAATTTAAAAATAATTTTTAGCGATACAATAGCAACGATTATTATTTTTAAAAAAATTTGTTAGGCTTAACCTGAGTCCCCAATTGAGTCAGATAATCGATGCTCTACTGTATTATCAAAATAAGATCAGTTACAGCATTTTCATGATAAAACAAATCTCTATAATCGGATCCATTGTAATCTGGTCCAATCTGTTCCAGAGATCCATTCATCATGAAAACATTGTAATTGAATTCAATAAACAGATTATTTCTTAGTAATTCATTCCAGATTTCAAAACTTAAAATGTATATGGTGTTTAGGGTTTAGATGAGCAACATTCCTAAACTGTTAAGACAATGAACAAGGGGTTGTGTGGGGAGATGAGGAGAATGGGAGAGGTAGAGAGAGAGAGAGACAATGTGGGGTCAGCAAGTGACATTCCGACACTGTTGAGACAATAGATGAGAGGCTGCAAGGAGACGTGGCAGAACGTGTGAGAGACAGAAATGAGGGAAGATGACAGTTTGTGACGGTGCAAAAGGGACAAAAAACAAAAAGACATTACGAAGGCAAGAACATTATTGTTCTATCAAGATAATTACAAACACTGCAAAATTATTGTCATTTCTAGTTCTATATTTCTATCACTATTCTTAATGTATGTATGTTGTAGAATTATGGTGGATGCATACATGCAGCAGAGCAATGAAAAGCAGCAGAATAACATCACTTTTTCACTGCAGAAGTTGATTTTGTGCTGCTTTTCTCATGCTGCAAAAGTTGGCCAAACCCTATTTTTTTGCAGCAGTTGCTGCCAAGACATTTCTATCAGCCAATAATAGTTCATTTCACAGTCAAATATTTTTCAGTAACATCATCTTAGCTAAATAAAGCCAACTGTACAAAACAAAATTTGTAAACACAATAATGACAGTGCCAGTATTGTCTGCTATCTTGAATATTGTACTCATGCACTGAAATCTAAGAAGCTTGCTGCTTGTGTAGTTATGCTACCGCATGGTAAAGATGCATTTGCAACACCATTTTTTGCTGCTTTGCCACATGTGTGCATCCACCTTTAAGCTACTTCCTTCTCTAAGGAGAAATTTCAAGTTTATCATAAAATATTTATTGATTTATATTTTCAGTAAACTGCAAAGTATCACATCAGGTGGTCTGGTCAGCAACTGCCAGCATTAACAACCAAGTGTCTTTTTTTTTTTTTTTTTACTGGATTATCATCTGTCAGTTAGTTGTTCAGAAGGAGTAATTCAAGCCTTTGTAATAGATAGATAGGCCACCACTAGGATCTATCCTAAAGTTGTAACAGAATCAGATGCCTATGGTTCAGAAGATTAATCATTTGTATCTAAAACAACTGTTAACATGAAAGTAATTATGAGAATATTTAATAATTGTAATTAGTAGTTATACATTTATAATTACTCTCAGAATATATGGTAATTATAATGATCTTTTAATTAAAAAAATTTCTTTGTTTTGTAATTCATGTTTTGTTAAAAAGTTTTCAATGTATTTTCGTGAAACAAATGCGATAGTGAAGGTTTATGTACCATGCATGCGCATGTGCAACCAGATTTGTGATAACTTCATTAGTAAGGACGTGGCATTCATTTCAAAATGGCTGGTGTGGATGCAACTGTGTCCAAAACAGATCACCAAGCTGTAATTAAGTTTTTAACACTGGAAGGGTGTAAGCCGGTGGATATTCATCGCAGAATGCTGGCTGTGTATGGTGACACATGTGTGTCGAAGCCCACGGTAAAAATGTGGGCGAGAATGTTTAGCGACGGTTGACACGAGATAAGGGATTTGCCATGGCCCGGTCAGGCGCACAAAGTTATGACAGAGAAGCCGATTATGGACATTGACACTGCAATCAAGGAAAATCGATGTTGAAACATTCGTGACATTGCAAATGAGTTAAATGTTTCAATCGGTACTGTTCACAATATTGTCACCAACATTATGAAGTATCGAAAAGTTTGTTGCCCTGCATGCTGTCTGAACACAAGAAACAGCAAATGGGCCTGAGTTTACAGCACTTGTTGCACTACAGGGATGACGGTGACAACTTTCTGCAGCACATAGTGGCAGGGGATGAAACCTGGTGTCACCACTTCCAACTGAAAGGGAAGTCCGTCAGCATGCAATGGCAACATCCCGGCTCACCTAGGCCCAAAAAATTCAAAACTCAGCAGTCAGCCGAAAAGGTGATGTTGACTGCATTTTTCAACATGCAGGGACCCCTATTACTGGAGTTTTAAGGAGCTGAACATCTCCATCAATGCCCAATGGTACACCCAAACACTTGATAAGCTGCATAAGGCTATCAAAAACAAACGTTCTTGTATGCTGTCGTCAGGGGTCATCATTCTGCACGACAATGCAAGGCCACATGTTGCCAAGGTGTGTGTCGAGGCACTGGCCCGTAAAAAGTGGGAAGTCTTGGAACACAGTTTACAGTCCAGATCTGTCACCTTGCAACTATCACATCTTTGGACCTCTGAAGAAAAGTCTAACGGGTCAACAATTTCACTCCAACGATGACATAAAGGCTGCAGTTCTGAACTGGTTCCATGATCAACTGACATCGTTCTTTGCGGACGAAATTTGTAACCTTCCTAAGCAATGGGACGTCTGCCTAAACGCCATGGGTGATTTCTTTTAACAAACTTTGTATGCATTTCACTAATTAAATATTGTTTTTTTCTATCTATGTATCTGTCTCATTTCTGTCCCTATGCATCTCATGGATACACATCTCGAATCACTTTCATTTGAACACCCCTTATAAAAATTTGTGTGTACAATTTTTCACAAAATGGAAAAGGGTCAATTTTCTTAACAGTGGCCCTATGGGGGAAATCCTACTTTTGATTGTCTAGATCAGGGGTCTCCAAACATTTTAGCCTAAGGGCCACACTGACTTCACCACTAATAAGTCCCAAGGGCCAAGACCTAGCTAGCTCATCATACCAACATACTGTAGTGTTGAATTACGTGCTAATTTTCGTTTTGGGACTAACTGGAGAGCAAGATATCTATGGCACAGAGTGGACTCCGCTCCATTTGCAATTTTGGTTAGTACTTATAGGCAAGTGTCAAGGACATTTCATTATATAACGAACGAACTGTATAAATATACTACTAATAAAACACAGCTTTAATAATCCAGCTAATAAAAATTAATAATGTAAAAACGTTTTCGATCATTTCTTAACGATCTTCTTCAGTTAACATAACATAGAATAAAATCGAACACAAAAAGAATGTAAATACAAAATTAAAATATAAATAACGGAAAAGTGGCTGTGTTGATAAAATGAACGAAAAATATAAACTAATCCGAAAAAATGTCCTTTAACAAAAATAAAAATAAATAAAGTCATTAATTCTTGTAAAAGGACCGCCATGTGGTAGGTAAAGAGTCCGCATCTCTCATTAGAGATCTTTAAGGCACACAAGAAAACTGGTTGCATCAACCATAGAGATGCGGACTCTTTACCTACCGCATGGCAGTCCTTTTACAAGAATTAATAACTTTATTTAAGGTCAGATTTGTTTTAAAGTTGTTTAAGGTTTTTATTAAAGGTGTTTTATTAGTAGGACATTTCATTGCAGCAGAGATAGCTGATGTGCATGCTGTGCGTTATGTATTGTTACAACTACTTATGACCATGATAAATGTATAGTAGTGACATCATGCAGAGTAGAGAAGATAAGTGCAGGCGTGGCAAAGCTACAGCAGTACAGCATCATCTTGTGGGGAGCATAGGTCAGATTGGATGACCAAGCAGTCAATGTGGCAGCCCACCACTCTGGGAGACCCAGGAAGACCCAGGATCAAATCCAGATGGGTCAAAAAATCCCCAGTAATTTTTCATGGGGTGCTCCAACCGGATATTTCGGCTCCCATTCCTCACCACCTGGCTGGCCCATTGTAGGCATGGCTGAACCCATAATGGGCTTGCTTAAAGAGGTCCTCTTAGTGCCCACAGGGCGGAGAGAGTTTTAAAAAAATCTTGTGATGAGGAGCAGCGGAATTATGCAAAAACGTCAATTATGCTTGATTAGTCAAAGTATACAATACCATCTTGTAGCAAGTAGCAGAGCTAGGGCATGCTACTCACCACAAATTCTGCTGCATAATCACTTATCTGGAAGATTTGAGTACTTTCAAGAGTTTTTGAATATGTTCTACACATCAAGGACGCTTGGTACGAATACACGAGACAACCAAGAGTTGGAGTTGGATAGTTCCAAAGTTTGAATTCAGAGTGACAAGTTTGATCTGAAAAGTGAATACAGTAATACCTTGACTTACACGATTTTCAAATCTTATCGATTCGTCTTTTGTTTGAGTGCCACGCAAATCTTGATTACTCATTCCCCTCACACTTTTGTTCAGCTTACATGTTCGGACATGTCGCGCAGAATCGACACATAGCTACAATTTATTTTGCATTATTTATTTCTGTGTTTGTTATACCTATGGAGACTTGAGAGACTTTATGTGGTGATTTCTTGTAACCATGAATGAATCAAAAGACGAGATAAGATTAACGAGAACATTTATTAGCTTACATACATCCGACTTGGATTTTACACAAATTGCGAAATTATACCCTGACTTACACGGTTATCACTCGGTCCCACCTATCACGTAAGTTCGGGGTATTACTGTAGTGTGTTTTGTGACTATAGTTTCTTAGTGAAAATAGTGTTTAATTTAATTAAAAGTGTCTTAAAGATAAATCCAGTGCAATTTGTTTACTCAGAATCCCTGCTCTTAATAGTATTAATTGGCATTATTTTGATTTGAAGTTACGAGGTCTGTTCAAAAAATACATGGACTGTTTGAATTGCACGGCTCCAGTTGGTTCCAGGAGAATCTGCTTGGTGTCACTAGGTTTGTACAGATCATCTGGTGATAAAGGCGTTTCCCGATTACAGATATCTCTTATTAAATCTCTAACTGCATTATTAATTAATACACTCCACCATACCTTTAAAATGCAGTCTACTTTGGATAGTTATCTAACGTTTTCGGTCTAATTTATAGACCTTCTTCAGGATTGATGTAAAAAATTTTAAAAATTTGAACTTTCCCAAC
>NW_019388909.1:0-5710 GCF_000671375.1 Centruroides sculpturatus
TCCCGTTGCAGAGTGACCACTATTAACGAATGCACCCACAAACTGTTACCAGTTGATGATGCTCATGCTGAGATCATCATATAAAATGAATAATCCTCTGGTAAAATATCTACTTAAATAATAAATATTTTACCTATGACAAAAATTAATAATAAATCCAATTTAAATAAGGATTTAACAACATGTTTTTTAATTTTTGGAACCTAACCCCCCCTTTTTTGCACTAGTTCTTTGTTTCATATAACATGGATTCGCATAAAGCAGCAATTTTTTGGAACGTAACTCCCATGTTATACAGGGGTTACCTGTATATCAATTTATTTTTAATAGTATGCATTTTGGACTTACAGTCTCTCTTCAGCTTTTTTACATCAAATAAGTTAAACCATCACTAGCATTTAGATCTTAATGTAACTTACATTGACATATTTCCTACACCAAATCATAAGTCTAGAAATAAAGAGGCCATTATAGAGCTTACCAATACATTTTAAACTAGACAAGTAGCATATTATAATAAGTTAATGCCACTAATTAATAGTTAAAAGTCAAATAATTTGGCTTAGAGGTAGGTGTTAGGTGCCATCTGCCATTTTTTGATAAGTTTAATTAGTAGCATTAATATGGCACAATGTAATCTTGCAATCATTTGTCTATAATTTGTTTATAATATTAAATAATAATAATAATCTTTCATTATAGGAAACACTTCTTGCTTAATATGATCATAATTATTTTTATTAAAAAATAAATAGTGTAATCTTTTTTAATTTTTGTGCAGTACTTCCAAATAAATATCTAATTTTTATAAATTAATGTTAGATGATGATTAATTTATGTACTAAGTGAATTTATATCTGTTTTATAAGCTTATTTATTTATTTATTAATAAAAAATAAATATAATTTATTTGTTTGTAATAATTTTCTTAATTTAAATGTTACTTTTTTATAATTATATAAAAATTAATATTTTCAGAATTCATTTCAATCCAGATTTTCAAGATATGATAAAATCCTATGGTAAAATTGAAGCATTTATTACACCAAAGTATGTATATAATAGTTTTATTTACTAAGCTTTTATTTTATTGGAAAAATAACATAGCATAACAGACTGTTACAGCATTAGATTTTTAAGTAACGGCATAAGACTTACTTAAAAATCTAATGTGTTTGACTTTCATATTTCCATTTTTTCTTTTATTTTCATTTCATTAACATTTCAACATTTTAGTTTTTTGTTTTTTTGTATTGTTTTTCTTTGCCTAATGGACACTAAGAGGGCCTTTTAACAAGATCATATTATATGGAAAACCTTAAACTGTGCCGGGGACCTGCTGGTAGTTTTATGTTAATGCAACTTCAAATTAGTGCAGTTTAACTTGGTGATGTTTTACTGTGTTACAAATTTCTTTTGATTGCTAAAAATACATATATATTTCTTTCTTAACCTTTTAAAATTCTTGTTACTTAATGAAGTTTAGCTTTGGTATAAAAACTTTTCTAGGATGAATAAAAGAATCTTATTTTCTTGGGTATATATTGAATAGCCTAATGAAATATTAAGTAGCCTAATGAATACAGCTATAATTATTTTCTTGGTAAATGTTAAAATTGGTTAAAATATTGATAAATTTTTGCAACTGTTGGTACAGGACAATACTCATACTGTAATATAATCAAAAACAAGTTGGAAACATCTGTATAAGAGTATAGTTTAAAATAATATTTTTTGATATATTCAAAACTGTAAGAAACAGTTTCAATCATTGTGAAAATGTTCTGAATTAATTTTTTGATTGTTTAAATAACGTTATAATCTTTGACTGGAAGTAAAATAGTTTTTGATAAAAAATAAAAAGAATGCAAGTGAAAAGTATTGACTGTTTTTCAACATGCATATGTAAGATTACTTATTATTTTAATCATAACATTTTTTATTCTGAATTTTATTCAAAACTACTACATATTCTTTTGATTTATTTTGTGTAAAATGCATAACACTTTATTGTATTACTAATATGATTATAAGGGTATTTTATGAAAAAACTAAACATTATTAAACATTCTATATACTGTGTTTTCTTTTTACTCATGATACTTCTTTAGTATTTGCTCGTCAGTAGCTGAATGGAACCACAACTGAACACCAGTAGTTGGTTGTGAGTTTGCATCTCACCAACAGAC
This sequence comes from Centruroides sculpturatus, assembly GCF_000671375.1. Classification (NCBI taxonomy): domain Eukaryota; kingdom Metazoa; phylum Arthropoda; class Arachnida; order Scorpiones; family Buthidae; genus Centruroides; species Centruroides sculpturatus. Next base: position 2,190 of record NW_019388909.1, read on the forward strand.
TGGCAATTTGGAGTTTTCCAGGTTTTCTTCCTGTGTTTAATGTCTAAATAGGGGCCAGTTTCTTACAAAGTCTTCTCAGGAGGCATTTCCTTTTGGCAGATTGCTCACTGTCTGAATGTTGCATTGCTGTGTTTCATTAAACCAAATCATTCACTTTTTAACAAGTTTTCCATAAGTTATAATGAATTTTCAGAATTTCCTGAAGGCAATTTATTATATGGGGTTGTTCAAGTATTATCAAAAGTATTGTATTTTTGATAAATTGTAGGAAAAAAGCATTTATAAAGTTTCATTTTCTTCTGATTTTAATTATTAAAAATGAAACTAACAAAAGTAAGCTTTTTAAACAAATGATTGGAAATATTGAGATGAATAAAATAAAAGGCTGATTTTTTAATATTTAAAAATTTATTTATTTTTAAATATATAACCTAGAAAAAAATTTAAATAAAAAGCATTTATCTTCAGTTTTAGAGCCATACTTAGTTTAAATATGCTGTATCTATTTAAAAAGCTGTTTTTCCTTTAAAATAAAGTATTTTAGTGTATTGATTCATCTTAATATTTAATTACTACAAGAAATCAAATTGTAAATGAAGGTTAATAGAAGCAGAAAAGAAAAGACTATGTATCTTATAATGGCTTAAATGTTTTGATTTTTAATTGCATTTAACATTTATGATATATACTCATAATTTTTCAGATATACATTAAGAAATGAATCTGAAATACCACCTGGATTTGAGGATGATATCATTGAAGAGATTCCTACAGGTTAGTGGAAAATTTAGTTGAACCTTAACTTTAAATTGCTTTTATAGTTAAATAATAATAATTATTTCTACAAAATAGAAACTCCATTAACTGTGTCACTGATGGGAGGGATGTGTCCTGAACATCTTGGATAATAGAATTTATATTTATAGTAATAGTATAGAAACTAAAGTTTCATTTATTTTATAGCACAAATTCAATAAAAAGTTTTTTAATGTTTACTTTAATCCATTACATAATTTTTTGCTTTAAGAATAATACAAGATATTCCACTTAGTAGCCATCTTTTCTATATGAAAGCAAAATGGAAATTGGAGAGAGAGATATGAGTACATAGTTCTTTTACCCAAAACTAAGCTGTAATGGCTGTTTTTATATCTTGTATTACTAGATTATTTAAGATTTATTTGCATGAAATCTACAAATTTTTTATGACCTTGAATACTAACACCCTAATTTTTTGAATGCTTAGGTGATTGAATTGTGACTAATGGAGTTTCTACTCTAATTGAAACCTATCAATTTAATCATCATATTTCAACTTTCTGTCCTAAGACATTTTATTTACTAAAATAAGTGTTTTAACTTCCTGTTTAAAAACATGCATTAGTTTAAACATTTTAAATCTAAAATTTAATTTGGGCTGCTGTTCAATTTTACAGATTTTACTATCTAGTATCATCAATAGTTATGTTTATAATACATACAAACCTTGCTTTTATGTTTGTAATGAATGCTACACTAGTACAGGTAGCTTTAAAGCATCTCCTTCCCCAAACAATTTTATCACCATTAAATTTGATGCTTACAAACATGTACAAAGTGGAATTTAGGTACTGTNTAAAGTTTCATTTATTTTATAGCACAAATTCAATAAAAAGTTTTTTAATGTTTACTTTAATCCATTACATAATTTTTTGCTTTAAGAATAATACAAGATATTCCACTTAGTAGCCATCTTTTCTATATGAAAGCAAAATGGAAATTGGAGAGAGAGATATGAGTACATAGTTCTTTTACCCAAAACTAAGCTGTAATGGCTGTTTTTATATCTTGTATTACTAGATTATTTAAGATTTATTTGCATGAAATCTACAAATTTTTTATGACCTTGAATACTAACACCCTAATTTTTTGAATGCTTAGGTGATTGAATTGTGACTAATGGAGTTTCTACTCTAATTGAAACCTATCAATTTAATCATCATATTTCAACTTTCTGTCCTAAGACATTTTATTTACTAAAATAAGTGTTTTAACTTCCTGTTTAAAAACATGCATTAGTTTAAACATTTTAAATCTAAAATTTAATTTGGGCTGCTGTTCAATTTTACAGATTTTACTATCTAGTATCATCAATAGTTATGTTTATAATACATACAAACCTTGCTTTTATGTTTGTAATGAATGCTACACTAGTACAGGTAGCTTTAAAGCATCTCCTTCCCCAAACAATTTTATCACCATTAAATTTGATGCTTACAAACATGTACAAAGTGGAATTTAGATACTGTACAGTAATACCCCGAACTTACACGATAGGTGGGACCGAGCGATAACCATGTAAGTCGAATTCGCGTAAGTCGGGGTATAATTTCATAATTTGTGTAAAATCCATGTCAGATGTATGTAAACTAATAAATGTTCTCGTTAATCTTATCTCGTCTTTTGATTTGTTCACGGTTACAAGGAATTACCACATAGAGTCTCTCAAGTCTCTGTAAGTATAACAAACACAGAAATAAAAACCGTAAAAAAAATTGTAGCTATGTGTCGATTTCACGCGACACATCCAAACATATAAGCTAAACAATAGTATGAGGGGAGTGAGTAATCAAGAGTTGCGTGGCGCTCAAACAAAAGACGAATCGACGAGATTCGAAAATCGTGTAACTTCGGGTTTGCGTAAGTCGAGGTATTACTGTATATGGAGTAAAAACAATGCTTTCACACAGTTTGCTGCTATATTAACAGTATGTTGATATTGGTAAGAGTTAATATTTTAAATCAGAAAATTCTTATATTTTTTACTATATGATGCTATTTATAGTCAATATCATACATTAAACAAATTTTATATTAAATTATTATTAAAATATAAGAAAAATTGACTAATTAGTCTAAGTTATAAGTTTTTAGATATCAAATTAATTAAAACATTATTGTTGTTTAAAAAAAGCATTTGCAAAAATGCCTGCTGGCAGTGTTAGAGTAAAAATTAAAATTTTTTTTTCCAACTAGTAGCTCAAAACAGTTTCAAAAGAGGTATAACAAAATTGTATTTTGAGTCTGTGTAAATTTCAAAAAGTTTCCATAGTTAAAATCAATGAAAAAAGATAGTCTTTGAATTTTGACTTGGATTTTCTGTGAAACTGATTGTTGAAAATATAACAAAAGTTTATGGTGACAGTCAGCCATCTGAATGTATTGTCAAATATTGGTTTGCTCAGTTCACATTTGGAGACAACACCATAGACAAACCATGTCTGGAGATTGATGACAATCTGGTTAGGTAGCAATTTGTTGAGGATACCTGGATCACCTAGAAAGAGAGAGTTTCTGAACTGAGCATTGCTTAGTCAACAGTTTGTGGCACTGAAGTAGCTAGACTTTAAACATTCAACTGGAAAGTAGGTACTGGATATTCATTATGTATGAACATTATGACTGAACATCCAAATGCACATCACTGCTGAATTGGTACCAGAACTGCCTCTTCTTTGATTGCTTTGAGACCTATGACAAGA
>NW_019388910.1:0-6562 GCF_000671375.1 Centruroides sculpturatus
CTGGTGATTTTCTTCGCTTCAAATATACAGTACGGTCGCGCTAATCCGAATTAATTGAGACTAGTGGTTGTTGGTTTTTAATGAAAAGTTCGGATTAACGGGGATATGATGCTTAAGCTTTCGGGCCATATTTTTACTGTTGTAATATATTTAATATATTTTGCAGCAGCAAATAGAGGTTGAATTATTGTTAAGTCAAACAAGGTCACAGAAAGAATGGGCAGAAATGCTCACAACACATGATTTATATTTGTTTTATACGTAAGCTTGAAGTGTATAGTTGACAGACCATAATTTTAGTTAGGAGAATGGTAGAAGCTGTTCGGATTACAAAGGATTTTGGATTAGTGCGACCGTACTGTTTAAAAATTATAAAGCGTGCATTTGCATAAAGTTTTAACTTTATAGTTTTTTTTAATCTATCTTTTATTTCACTGTATTTTGTGGCTGTGTTTTTAATATATTTTACCTTAATATTATAGGCTTTCTTTTGTATCATTGAAGAAGGAAATCAATTGCTGAAGGATCAATTGCTGAGGAGGAGTCAGCTTGCTTTTCTAACAAGTAAGTGAACCGGCCGTTATACAATATAACAATGATCATAAACCGAATAGACAGTCTGTAGATTTTTAAAAATGAAGAATACGGATGATATCCGTTAATATAACAAATTTTAACACATTGTTAAATTCTTCAAAAGAGTAATGCAGCAATTTATCTGAAAAATGATAAATAAAAGTAACCCATATAATGTTTTGATATGAAATTAAAATTTAGAACATTATACCGTAGATATGAAATTTTAAGTAAGATGTGGCACCCTTATTTATTTTTTCTTTTACATCAAGGATTGAACGAGTAAATCCTTTACACTTACATTGTTTATACAGAATTTGAAGTCTTATCTTTTCTGTAAAGTATCAACTTAGTTGAAGAAATCGTTACGAAATTATTTATAACTAGCAGGTGGGCCCGGCGTTGCTCGGGCAAAAGAAACGATAACTAAGATAAAGATTATTACGTTACAGTCAACCTTACCCGTTTTCACAGAATGCAAGAATTGGGTCCCCTTGTTTCCAGACTAATTAGAGGGNGCAAAGTATAGAAACTTGCAAAAAAAAATTGAGTTCTAAAATAAAGCTTAATATAGAACAAAGTAATTCGCAAAAATGCCGATTGTTAGGCAGTTTTCTGGCCATAATTTACAGAATAAATTTCAAGCACCCAACTTCTCAAACACGGCATCCATCCTTCGCTGGTGTTATTGCATTCGAGGAAGGATACGTTATTTCCTTGTCATCAGCGGTAGGTACCCCTTGATGTTACGTTGGATTATTCTTTGGTGATTTTCATGTCTTTAAATCGTTCTATTATTCTTATTAAATGCCACCTATTTTCTCTTTTCCATTATCTTCTCTTGCTTTGCTCTCTTTTTCATGCTGTTTCTCTCCTTTTCTCCATTTTTCTTCTGTTGCTTTCTTCTTTTCTTTCTTTCAATTTTTTATTTCTGGTGATTATATAATCGGTTAAAACCGGCTTGTAAATATGTGCGGACTCTAAAGATTTCTATAACTTATCTTTCCGCTTCTATTCCGTTTTTTTCGCAGATACTGCAATAATTTGAAGATATAATTAGTTTAATTTTTTAAAGAATTTAAGCAATAATGTTTAAAAAACAGGAAGAAATGATTTTATTACGTAAATAGGAAAAAACCAATTGTAATATTGAAATATTGTGTAAGAGTATCAAAAAAATGCACGCTTGTGTTTCATTTGGTTCTTTTGAAAGAAAGCCTACGGATGAGGGAAATATTGTAATGTCCGAAATATATCTGGGTAAAATAAAGCTGTTGATTGGCTAATATTTTTTCAGTTTGTGGATGTGATAATTCCTAGAGAATAACGGTGTTTGAACAGGTTACATATTGATACTAAAGATTTCTGTTTAATCGGAGAATACCATCATGTTCGGTTAAAACACCATACAAGATCATGAAAGTAAAAATTGAACATCCGCCAAACTTTCACCAAAATAGAACTGACTGTTCTGAGTGTCCATCATCTAGACCTAACAGTCCAAATTCACATTCACCATTTCTAATCATTTCATGACTTTTTCCAACATTACAATACCGGAATTTTATAAATTATAAATCACTGGATCATTAAAATTAATGTACGATGATTTTTAGTGTACAGTATTTCTTACATTAAAGAAAAAAACGATTCAAATGTTCTTTGCTTTGACGGAAATAGATATCAAATGGCATGTAGTGTTGCTGGAGTAGATAATCCCTACGGATATTACTTAGTGACCATCATATAAGCTGTGCATAGGACATTCTGGCATGTATACGACATTTCCTGTAATGAATTATACTAATCTCAGTTTTATTTATAAATAGTAAAATAAACAGAAAACATAACATACAATTTTATTCATTTGTACAAAACAACGTGTTTATATATAAATGACAATAACACTACAGATCGTAGATTGACACACTGATATCTTTTTGTTCTACATCTGTTTTTTTCTCTAAAATGTACACTTCAGACTTAAAGTCTCTCTTTAATTGAACTAAATGCTATCATGGGGAAAATTTTTCCCTGTGTTACATTATAAAAGATAAATAAAATATACTTTAAAATTTGTAAATGCTCTTTTGTAATTATTATTTTTCCATTTAAATTCAATTCATATTCTGTATTTACACAATGCCTGGCAATTGAATAATTTACATAATTATACTTTATGGCCCTGATATGTTTCTGAAATTTCAGTTTAACGTCCTACTAGTTTCTCCTATATATAAATAGGGGGTCTCACAACTATGTTGTAAGCAATATACATTATCAGTGTTTAAAATTTTTTTTCTATCTCATTATTAATGTTAATTTTTGTATGATTTAATAACGTACGAATAACAAAAAATGTAATGGACTGTTTAAATATGTTTTGTAGTTGTGTAAAAATGAAAGGATTATATTCAAATTTCTTATGGTGGTTTGATAAAGAACAATCACATATAACCACGTTGCTATTGTACATATAAAGAAATAAACTTTAAGACGAAAAGCTCTACCATATAACATACAATCTTCTAGTTTTTTTAAGTGTGGCCCATAAAAGTCCGTGCTATCTCTGTTAAATAAAGGATCTTGAGTTGTTAGAAATGAAAATAATTAAAATATGATCAATTAGTACTATTAATAGTTATATATTATAATTATAAATAAAGATTTTAGATTTTCTTGTATACGAAAAACATATTATTTAATGTTGAAATGAGTAAATACAGTATATGAATATCCTCTTTTTCCTAAGTATATTTACGATTGAATAAACTTTAGGAAGAAAATTAGAGAATGGCAAACACGTTGAGTTTTTTCAATATGTTTGCTATTCTGTCCCCATTCATACACTTTCGTAGACACAATTGTACTTTACTTCTATTCAATTTATATCGATTCTTTGATTCAATTTATACTTTGTCACAAAACATAAATATATGCGTTTTTTTTATTTGTTGCCTCTAATTTTAATGATAATAAAATTTAAATTTAAAACTAAGTTTAAAAAAATCTAACTTTAATTAGGCCCTATCTTACTTTCAAAAAATGCATTGTTTTACTTTTGTGTAATGTCTAATCATGTAAAATTTTATAATTTTTTTTTATTTTTTAAGTAAAATAGAGAAAATTAAAATAACATTTATAAACCATTTAATAATTAGGCCAAATCTAGTTTTAATAGATGAATTACATACCATTGAAATGAAGCAATCTTGTAACAAAATCTGAAAATATAAATGAAAGAAATTAAAGAATAAAAAGATTAATAAGCTTTTTAAAAATGTTTGTTTGATTTATTTAAATTAAAATCCGTTTATATGCATTACTGTAACACCAAATTTTAGAAAAGGAACGAAAGAAGAATTCTTACTGTACCAATCGACCCTCATATAGCACTGTTGATTATTCCGTTTTATATGAATTCCATATTGTACGATTCACTTAAATTTTACAAATACGTGTGCCGGGCTGTGAACGGCTCACGTATTTGTAAAATCTAAGTGACTCGTACAATATGGAATTCATATAAAACGGAATAATCAACAGTGTTATAATGGGGTCGACTTGTACTTCCATTTTAACTGAAGAGTTAGTAAAAGCGTTTAGTTTATTTATTATTTAATGTTACAAAACGTGACAATTACTGTATATTTGTTCAATTTCAATGAATTTGCTAAAAAAGAATAAGATTGAATAGTAAGTAATTTATTTTAAAAAGACAGACACAACAAACGTACTCCCAATAGCAGACACAACAAATTCTACAAGGTCATTTTCCCTTTCAATGTTATATTATGTCTGCAATCGATTGGAGGAAAAAACAAAAGTAAATTTTGATCTCTATATTTTTACACACAATCATTTATAAATTTATTGTTTTAATGAAATTATAACGTGTAAAAGTATAATTTATCTCTTATTTTTATACTCGATTAACAATACCATTAAATTATCAAAAATTATTATATTTATTTTAACAGATTAAATATTAAATAAATATTTAAAATCTACAAATAAAAATTATTATTAAAATATCGAATTAACTATTTAAATTAAAAATTTTTGTATAATATTTTGTAATTGTAGAAAAATTATATTACAGAATATAATAACAATTAAGACTGAATTTAATAACGTAAATATTTATTTGTACACATAATTTAATATTAGTAATATTTATGGCCTTTTTTTTTAAAATATAATTTTATATCTCATAAAATGGTAATACTTTCTTTATTTCAAAAATCCAATCTAATGGTGAATTCTTTTGGGATGATGGCATTGTCACATAGAATTGATATAAACTATCCTTCAGAGATTGAAGTCTTTGGATTTGAAATTTATGAACATTCTTTAAATTCCAAAAGAGAAAAGTCGATACTTTATTCACTCTTATGTTCACAATCGATATTATCTGAAAGAACAATGGAAACAAATGTAACTGTTTCGTTCTCTCACATATTGACAGTTTGACAACAGATGGCTGCATCTACACTGGAGAGAATACGGCAATATGTTGGATAAATAAGAAAATTGACAAATTTATAGAATAAAACCGTCAATTCTTTAAAAATTTTTTTAGTTATTGAAATATAAATCATATCGAAGACATTAGATGATTTATATTACTTACAAATTCATTCAATATGGAGAATTAAAGATGGAGTAGGCTATTTCTACTTTTATAAAGGTCTAAAATGCTTAAATTTTTAAACTAATTACGTTTTTTTTTTAAATAAAAAATGCTTTGATATAGCCGAAATATACACTATATAAAATTAAATTGAATTAATTTGCAGTCGATTGTAATTGATATTCTGTATAGATCAAAAATATATTTTAACATTGTCTTCATTAACCATTTTAACCTTATCTAAGATGAATTGTTAGAAGGAAGAATAATATTTTTATAAACAGTAATAAAATATTTATTGTATTTACTCGAATATAAGATGCGCCTTAATTTTTACATGCTAACCAATGATGGTTTTTTTCCCTTTAAATAGAAAACTCGGAGACAAATTTGTCAACAAAAATTTTCAATATTTATTTTAAGTAAAGTAAGTTATATGTCATTGTCCTTCCTGGTATAGAAATCGGAAACCTCTTCACTTGCCGTGTTAGATTCTTTTGAATAAACACTAACGTTGTTTTAGACACATTCCTATGTATTAGTTTTAGTTTTTAGTTTACTTTCCCGGCTGTCATGTATAGGAAAAAAGGGAAAGTAAGTATTGGAATCGTTTCAAATTTGACTCTCCGAGTTTTTTGCAAATCTCCACGTTTTGAGACCTCCTGAACCCAAAAATGTCAAAAAAGGTGCGTGTTCTGGCGTCTATTTCGTTTAATATTGCAGGATGAAGTGAAGATTAAGAAACGAAATTTGCCATGGAAGCTCGTGTATAACGGGAATTAATATTATTAAAGTTTGGTTGTGAAAGATCAAGGGGATGGAGAGATAGTGGGTGGTCACGTGTCATATCTCGCGTGGTATCGGACTTAATGAAAATTTTACTGGTCGTTAGCATTTACAACTTATTATAAAATACATCTCTACCCTTAAAATTAAACCATTTGCCAGTTTATAATAATTAACAATATAGAAAGTTTTTATTGCAGAATCTCACAACAGATGCCGCCACACACGATTTTATTTATTTATTATTATTAATACAATAATATAAAAGTTCTTTTTAGATAGTCTCATAACATCGAGAAAGTTACGCAACTCATTGCTAGATTTGATTTGCTAGCTAATCAACAGTGGATTTCACGTGCAATTATAAATGGCATAACTAAAATATTGCATTGGGGTGATCTGGGAAAATTATCTAAAAAGTACTCGCCAGACAAATATTCTAGAATGTTCTCGATATATCTAGAAGGAAACTTTAGAACAAACTTGATATCAAAACTATGATCTCATCTAGATCAATCCACGCTCACACTATGAGCATGCAGTATGTAAGCAATTGATAACCGAGTA
>NW_019388911.1:0-3090 GCF_000671375.1 Centruroides sculpturatus
TTTATCAAATTTACTTGACAGATCCTTACTAGAATTGTAATTAAGAGCATACTCCCTTTAGAGATTTGAGTTTCATTATCACTCGATTCACTACTATTTTCTCTTCTGCTTTCTCATTCCATGTCCCTTCTTCAGCTGTATCCATTGAAAAATTCATTTTATTGACCAATTTTCTCAGTTAATGGTTACCCATTTGTGACTTTTTCTCACTAATTAAGCAAACTAAATTAGCGAATTTTAACACAAATGATATCTTTCCTGATTCCTCTAACATCACACCTTAAACCTTCATTAAAACATTGCTTAAATAATATATTTTTCCTAATTATCTTTGTTACTACGGTTGAAGAATATAAAATTTCATTAAAATATATTAATTTAACTGGATAAATATGTTTAAATAAATATATATATATGTATTAAGCTCAGAAAGACATGGAATGTATCTACGTATACATTTATAAATATACATAAGTTAATAAATCTTGTAAATGATGCTTAACAACGTATTGCTCTTGAGATTTAAAGTTTTCTTGTGTATGAAGAAGGGAAAAAAAAGAAAAATATGAAAAATATATATTTCTTATCCTTTAGATTAATGTAAGAAGGAGTAAGTGAATTTTAAAAATGTTTTGTATAAGTCTTTTTCGAGGAGAGTTCAAAGAAACATTCTTTTTCTTTGATACAAATACAGTTAAAATGAAATTTTACTCTGTAATCTCGAGTGTAAAATGTTCTAGAGTTGCCCAGTTTTAAATTATTAAATTTTACGTCGAGTATCTAGTATTATATATGACTTAACAACACACACATATATATATAGTATACCTCATGAGAAATGGCTTCTTGAATCATTAAACACACGAAAAATCATATAAAAATAATGTTTATAACATATAAACTTTGTATATTTAATTAGATTCCATATAGACAAATATACATTAATACTTTAAAACATCTGTATGGTTGTCTGTCTTTATAAATAATATCAAACTTGTTTAATGTAGTTTCATGAGTCGACTAAATTTTATAACTCTTTATTAAAAATTTATTTAAAAAAAAAAACTAATAATAATCCGAAAATTTATGAATTTTTTAAACTTAAATTTAATTCTTCTTTTATAAAATTTTTCTAAAAATATCTTAATAAGAATATTTAAAAATTATTTTGTAATAATTTCATATGGTAATCCCGTAATTTAATAACATGAATTATTTTTTAAATTTAATAAAGTTGGCAACATTTATGAAAATTTTTAAATTTTCTCTCATCCAATTAGATTTAAATATAACGTAATAATCAAAAATACGTTTTAATTGTTACGTCACTTCTTTAATAATAAAATTTAAAAACAATACCATTCTTACTGTTACGTCATTGCTTCTCTTAATGATGAAATTTAAAAATTTAATTTATAAAATTGTTACGTCATTATTTTTTCATAATAATAATTTTTTGCGTCATTATATTTACTAATAACGGGGTTCAAATTACACAATTGTTACGTCATATATTATTGTAATATAGAAAAATATATTTGTTACATTGTTGTTTATCGTAATAACGATTTAAATTATACAATTATTACGTCACAGATTTTATAACGATTTAAAATATTCAAAATTACGTCATTATCTAGCGCAATATTACATTTTAAATCAATAAAAACTATTTGTTTATTTTAAAAAAATAATAATAATAATTTTATAGAACATTACTTTTATTTTGTTACAAGTCAAATATTAACTTTCTCTTAAAATATTAATGCATATTTATTCATGCAAAATTAATGTTTTTGGCCAGACAAGTAAAGAGATTTTTGTTTATTTTCATTTAAAAATCTTTGTTGAATGCAAACTTTGAATAACAATAATGTCTATCATTTCTCCAATGCCAAAATAGATTGATATAAATGTTGTAAAGCGAAAGTTTAAGTAATAACATTGTTCTAGTAACAATATTTGATTACTAGAATTTATCTTCCTTTATAGAATATATAATTTTAGTAAGATATGAGGGAGCATTATTTATAACTAAATTAAATACTACAAATTAAATTAACGTAAGGACATTATCGTGCATTAAATTTTGGGAATGACGAGAATCTGGGCATTTCTCCAACAGAATACAAGGGAGTAATTTCAGGGTCGCGGTTAAATTAACTATATCTTCTTTGTTTAATACATAATTCACCCACAAAATTCTAAATTTTGTTAATAATAAGATCATTTTAATAGGGAGAAATTCTGTAAGTTCGAAAATTAAATACTGTAATTATTTTAGTTCCTGTTTAATTGGATTTTTGATATGTATTTTTAACATTAAGATTGCTTTTAACGATTATTGTGTTTGTCTGTAAGCAAAATTTTTCATAAAATACATGAATTAGAGATTTCGAATTTTTAGGATTTGTAGGTAATTTAATTTTCTTGCATAAGTTAGCGTTAAATTGAATCTATCTATTTCCCTAATCTCTTAAAATCTCTGAATATAAAACTCTAATTTTCTCAAAAACTAGGAAAGATAAAGTGTTTGAACTTAGTATTCTCTATGCACGTTTGTCCATCTATCTGATCTTCTATTTCGATTTTTTATCTCTTTGTTCGTACGTGTGTTTTTCCGTTCACAAATTTTCTCAAGAAGCAAACGGCGCGAGAATAATGGAATTGATTGATTGATGCGTGTAAATTACCACTCTTAAATTATTAAATATAAAATGTATACAATTTTAAAAATATCCTAAATTACTTATTACAAAAATTCAATTCGTTTTTTATACTTATTTTAATTTTTTTTATAAGACGAATAAGGCTAATATAATGATGCAGAATGCCACTCTTGCTATTTATATACTTCAATAAAGATTTTCATTCGTTGTTCCTTCATCTCAGAGATAATTAGGAAGACGTTTCAAATGATAATCCATTAAGAACCAGAAAACTATTATTCTAATCTTAAATTATTCGCATGATAATTAACAATCTTAACTTTCAATTTTCGATGTCCCGAAATGATTTCATAGATGAATAAATTTATTTTAATTAATTATTTCTAAAATTATTATTTAATTAAATATATTAATAATGTAG
>NW_019388911.1:4739-5647 GCF_000671375.1 Centruroides sculpturatus
ATTAAATATATTAATAATGTAGAAATTACGAGTTTATTTACCTGTATAATTATATAAGCAATTATATATTTCTGCTTTTTTTTCCCTCCATCTATCGAGCGAGAGATCTGGTGATGTTGAACAGATCTTGCAACATGGATTACATAGATTTAAACATATAAAATTAATTATTAACCTTATTAAATCTTTGTAAATTATAATTAGAAATGTTAAAGAATGAAATTTAATTAAAATAAATGTCATTGGGAATATAAATCTGTGATATATAACGCTTTGAAAGTCGAAAGATTTTTGTGTACAGGGAGTGTTTATCATCTTGTATTCTACGACATAACCATCTGCATTTGGTACTCAATACTTCACCACGTACAGATAGTATGGACATGTATTGATTTGTAACTAAAATTTTGCAAGGAAGACACTAATTAACACTAATGAACCCAGTTATTCATGGATAGTTTGACATTTCATGTTGCTGTGGGTTCATATTGAACGTAGCAAAATGTCCAATGGGACGTGATACAATTTGATTGAATAAAATAAATCACCAACATATTTATGAGCAAATTAATGTTATTTGATAATATTTAAGATCGCAAATTAATTTTTCTTATAAATTTTAACTTTAATTCTTCGTTAAATTATGTCGTTAAAGTGTCGCTAATTATTTCAAGAGATTAAATTTAAAAACCAAAAATAACCCCTTAAAATTAATTTAATTTTTATTAAATTAAAAATATTTAATTAGTAAGAGTTCTAAGTAAAAAAAATAAGGAGAAGAAGAAGAATCAGTGAATATGAGAAAGAAGAGCGAGAGAAGTAAAGTAAATATGATACAATATAATGATGATAAAATATTTCATTGATTAAATTTGATGATAAATGTTGATTTTAATCGTGTTTATTTA
>NW_019388912.1:0-5732 GCF_000671375.1 Centruroides sculpturatus
TGAGCCGTTCACAGCCCTACACACATATTTGTAAAATCTAAGTGACTCGTACAACATGGAATTCATATAAAACGGAATTATCAACAGTGTTATAGGGGGTCGACTGTAACTTAGTAACCAATATTTGCATAAAAATCTCATACAAAATCAACGGATAAATCGTCAATATGAAAATATCAAAAGATACTTCAGAATATGCAAAAATTCAAAATAAATAATTATAAAACAAATCATTCGCTACACAAGTAGTCTATCATGTAAAGACCATGTATTAAAGTTATCAAGAATAGTATAAAAAACGTGGATCTTACTTCATTCCTAATTATCGAACGTCGAACGTCGTAGTTTTCTTCAAAAATTCGTTAAAATTTACCATTTCCCCAACTTTTAGCCTAGTTTTCATATAAAAAAAATTCATTGGAAAAAATATTTTTCAATTAAACGCCTTAAAATTTCATTTTCTATTATTTTTAATTCACTTTTAGCCCAAGATTTACACGTAAAAATCTAGAATTTGATCTAGAAAATTGTTAAAATATACGCAAAGAGAGAGTAGTTAAGATATTTGAAAAATAAAAGAAAAATATTTAATAATTAGATTGACTCAGAAATATTTTTAATACTTTTACTTAATAGATTATTCTACTAAAATATTATTTTAATGCTTAATATTTTTTTTTCACGAAAATCTAGTAGAGCTCAAGTTCCTTTATATCCTTTACTGTAGATGAAGAATGAATTTATCTCATATAATTCGATAATAAATTTAAACAGTTACCAGTACTGTACTTTAAAATTCCTTTAAAAAAATGACTTTGAAATTATTATTATTTAATTTAAAATAAGTCTATACGTATTTAAAAGTATTCGTAAAAAGTAATTCGGTAGTAATGATTATAACCTGATTCATATCTAAAGATTTAAAAATAATTTATAAACATAAAAGTCATATGATCAACTTGAACAATGCAATATGAACTGTGGATTTATCAGATAAGAATTTTGATAGGTTTTTATAACATCATTTCCTGTCATAAATACGCATTTAAGTGCATTTATGTCTTATATGATTGTTGTGATTGAATTTGAAATGAGCTATTAGAGATTAAATCGATGGGAATTTTTTTAAGTTTACACTTAATGTACGTCATATTTTTAAAATAATTTCTGGAAATTAATTTTTTTTAAATTACTTTTACTCCCCTTTTTTTAAATTTTCAAGGCAAAGTTTCCAAAACGCTCGCATAATTGATGTTGTACATTACAATATGATCGAAATGAGTTACTGCAATTGTTTTTTAATTGTTTAAGTTAAAATGTATTTGAAATATAAACGTAAAAAAACAAATGAAATTTCACATACTCAGTTATTAGCAATTTATTGAGACTAATTGTTCTTGTTCGGGATTATCTTCTACCAATTTTTTTTTTAAATTAATTTTATAAAATATAAGAAATTATTACGTTTAAGTTGTTTAAATTTAAAATTTTACTTTAAAAATTCACGTAAAAAATTTAGATTAAGAGAATTTATTGTGATTTAACTATCTATACATTGTCCTTGTCTGGCGCCATTGTTAACAATTTATAAAATATTATATTTTAAAATATATATATATATACATTATTTATGCGTAAAATTTATAAATAATTCATAGATAGGCTACTACTTGTAACAATGCAAGTAAGGGACGTTATGAAAGTTTCTGAATCTTATTAACTTAACCTAAAATAAGTAAGTTATTAACTTAAATGAGTATTTGCGAATGGATCTTTTCTATAAATAGAACATTTTTTGAATTACTAAATGTACGATTTTGTATTGAAAATGATATTATCATTGCCAAATTTCATGACTTTAATACTCTTAAACTCAAGCTTTTGATTAGATCTCATTACTATATTATTTGAGGTATTTAAATTTAGCGAATATTCAATTTAGTGCCAATTTCAGAGGCGAACACGTTGGAGCTAAATCGAAGTTTATAGGGCCTATACAATTCAACTTTACAATACATAGACTTTTATACGTGAAAAATAACTGTTTTTTATGTTCAAGATGGAGAATATTTTGTAGAAAAAAATTGAGTCACTTATAGACATTTTCAGGAGATTTCTCGAAGTTTTCATACTTCCTTCTACAGGGAATTATTCCATTAATTAGGCTATTATTATAACTGTTTTTGCATTCATTTATTTTTAATAATATGACGCTTTTTAAGCATTTCAGTTTAATTATGAAACGTAATTAAGGCAAAATCGACACACCTTTAGACTAAAATTACAAAAAAAATAATGAAATAAAATCACGAAACTGAAAAGGGGCATTTACTGGAATGCACTTTTTTTTCTGTTAATCAGCAAATGATAATGTAGTTTTTAATTAATAATAAAAATTAATTTACGTAATTTTCATAATTTAATTTAATTTAAGTTCATCCGATAAGGAACTTAATTAAAATAACAGTTTTTATAAGTCTTTAATATTGATTAAATGAGTTTATTCTATATAAGTTAATAGGCTAGATATTTAGCGCTAATCAATATAGTATTGAAAAATATGATTTAATTAAACTAAAAGATTCAATTTTATTTCATAATTTTTGATTAATTTTAATAAACTTTTAATGTATTTTATGTATATTCTTTATTATAATTTTTCATATAAACTACTAAGAGATTCAATACTTTGATTCCAGAACTGAATTCGAAATGAAAAGACCTATTAATAATTGTAATTCGAGAAATCATTCACGTATTATATCATTTTGCATTGAAATTTTACAGATGAAAAATGGTAGGTCTATTTATAAAAATGTTTTGACCATAGTATCTTTTATTGGGTTGTAAATTATAGGGTGCTGCAGCAATAGGATACGTCCATATTTTATTGAGTAATCTCTTATATTTATGTTCAGAATTGTTTTAACTACTTCAAGCACGGAAATAAAGTTTAGTTTTTCTGTAAACTGTTACAAATTCGTTAAAATGTTATCTATATTTTAGATATAGGTTACATTCTTAAATTGTAGGCCTATATTGCTATTCATTGTGTTCTTTCTATATCACAATTAACAATTATCTATAACTTAAGACTATAAGTTCTTGATATAAATAAATAAATAAATAACATAAAGTTTAATGAAAACAATGCATTGCTTTCGTGTTTAGGTAGATCTTTCTAAGTTTGAAAACTTTCTCACAATGAATCTGTTGATGGCAAAGTTGTTGCATGTGGTGTCGTGCCCATAGGCAATGACAGTCACATCAATTTTAACAGAGCTCTTCTTTTCTGAGATAGAAAAACAGATAAGTGGAGCATTTACAAGCCAAGTTATCTGACACCTCATTAATCTTACACTTACACCTGTTCGGTTGATGATCTTAAATCGATTTGATCTATCTTGACGTATAAGGAATATGATATAAAGAAGCGTTTCTATGCCTATAGGCTACCTTTATTTTATAAAATTAAGACATTATTTTAAAATAATGATTTTTGATTTAGATATTTTCCAATTTCAAATCATTTAGGGCTTAATTTACAAATTCTTTTGAATAAAAATTGAATTTATCGAAGTTATCTAAGAATAGAAATTACTAAGAATTTGATTATTTAATGTAGAGATTTATAATTAAAATTAATGTTTATATAATTATGAAGTTTTATAATAAAATTACTGTAATATAAGCAATTTAGTTATATAATTTAGTTGAGAAATTCTAACGGCAAAGTTTCCAAAACGCTCGCATAATTGATGTTGTACATTACAATATGATCGAAATGAGTTACTGCAATTGTTTTTTAATTGTTTAAGTTAAAATGTATTTGAAATATAAACGTAAAAAAACAAATGAAATTTCACATACTCAGTTATTAGCAATTTATTGAGACTAATTGTTCTTGTTCGGGATTATCTTCTACCAATTTTTTTTTAAAATTAATTTTATAAAATATAAGAAATTATTACGTTTAAGTTGTTTAAATTTAAAATTTTACTTTAAAAATTCACGTAAAAAATTTAGATTAAGAGAATTTATTGTGATTTAACTATCTATACATTGTCCTTGTCTGGCGCCATTGTTAACAATTTATAAAATATTATATTTTAAAATATATATATATATACATTATTTATGCGTAAAATTTATAAATAATTCATAGATAGGCTACTACTTGTAACAATGCAAGTAAGGGACGTTATGAAAGTTTCTGAATCTTATTAACTTAACCTAAAATAAGTAAGTTATTAACTTAAATGAGTATTTGCGAATGGATCTTTTCTATAAATAGAACATTTTTTGAATTACTAAATGTACGATTTTGTATTGAAAATGATATTATCATTGCCAAATTTCATGACTTTAATACTCTTAAACTCAAGCTTTTGATTAGATCTCATTACTATATTATTTGAGGTATTTAAATTTAG
The DNA here is from genome assembly GCF_000671375.1 of Centruroides sculpturatus. NCBI lineage: Eukaryota > Metazoa > Arthropoda > Arachnida > Scorpiones > Buthidae > Centruroides > Centruroides sculpturatus. Next base: position 4,434 of record NW_019388912.1, read on the forward strand.
CGAATATTCAATTTAGTGCCAATTTCAGAGGCGAACACGTTGGAGCTAAATCGAAGTTTATAGGGCCTATACAATTCAACTTTACAATACATAGACTTTTATACGTGAAAAATAACTGTTTTTTATGTTCAAGATGGAGAATATTTTGTAGAAAAAAATTGAGTCACTTATAGACATTTTCAGGAGATTTCTCGAAGTTTTCATACTTCCTTCTACAGGGAATTATTCCATTAATTAGGCTATTATTATAACTGTTTTTGCATTCATTTATTTTTAATAATATGACGCTTTTTAAGCATTTCAGTTTAATTATGAAACGTAATTAAGGCAAAATCGACACACCTTTAGACTAAAATTACAAAAAAAATAATGAAATAAAATCACGAAACTGAAAAGGGGCATTTACTGGAATGCAGTTTTTTTTTCTNCATTTGAAAACAATGCTTCTTTAAAATTAACTCCATTGAAACTATAATATAAGAAAGTTAAGTATAGTTTTTCAGTACACTTCGAATAACGAATTAATGAACTTTCTAAATCATAAATAATTAATCTAATAGTCATTCAAAACTAATTATAAAATGCAAAAGATAAAAATATAAGTTGAAATTACGTATAATATTTCATTTAGTACGTACGCATTCTTCAAACTATTCTAATTTCAAGGCTTACAAGGCTTTTATGCAAAACTTTTACAAGTCTTAATGAAGTAAAATTAATTATATTTTATTTAAAATTAGACGACTTTTATTAAAATAAACAAAATTTATTTTATTTTACAACATTACATCGTTTCATATTTAATACAACTGTTCAGAACTAAAGCTTTAATAAGTTTATTTTTCTGCATAATCTACATTATAATTACACACACAAAAAAAATTCTAAAATTATTTTTAATATTTATACTTTGTAATAAATTATAATCTAAAATTAATTAGATTTTATATGTTTTAAAAAAGTTAAATGATAAATGGCAAGTAATTTACTGGCAGAGAACAGAGATTCCCAGTTCTGCAGATTATCACTCTTGTCTCATTTTGTCAGTGATGATCCTTGGATCGTATATCAACCCACAAAAACCGTCTAATCCATCAAGTCATCAGAATCTCTTGCCAAAGAAAACTCTGGGCATCATGCCCTCTTTTATTTAATTATATCTTCTAATGAACTAACTATAAATTCGTCTTACAAACTCTCCAGATTTAATTTGATGTTGCCATCGTTTACTCATCAGATTATATCATTTAAATAACAGATTTCATCAATTATATAAGCTTAAACTTAATGAAATTCCTT
>NW_019388913.1:0-5695 GCF_000671375.1 Centruroides sculpturatus
TTTTATTCATAAAAATGCAGTTTCAACTGCTTTTTATTTTATAAAATCCGTCTTCTTGCACCACCAGAGGGCCTTTTAAACAATAGGTAGTTTGTTAGCGTTGGACAGTAGTAGTCCAAATTCAATACGAACGTTTTTCTTGAAAATTTGATCACGATTTAAATACGGTATTTACTTTTAATATTACTAATATGTCATCGAAAAGAAAACGTGTTGTATTATCATTAATTAAAAAACAAATTAAAGTATTTATTTCTATTATCCGGATTTTTCCTTATCCGGACTACCTTCATACCCAATTAATCCGGATAATCGAGGTTTTACTGTATACAGAATATCTTGAAATCAAATGATATAATTATTTTTCATTTTTTAAAGTAATTTAATACATTCTGAAACCTCTAAAATCATATTAATAATGCTGTGTAAGATATACAGTGAAACCTCGCTTAACGAGCATAATTCATTCCAGAATCTTACTCATAATGCGAAATACTCATTAAGCAAAATTGTTTTTCCCATATAAATTAATGTAAAATACGATAATGTGTTCCATAATGAAAAAATAATCAAATATTTTATGTATAACATTTATTCAAAGAAAATTATACAATATACATTGTTAAAAAGCATGAATCATCACCATCTTTTCTTCTAGCATGGAATGAACCAACCTGGAATGCAAATTCATTTGGCAGGGGGAAAAAAACTCACAGATATGTCTGATAAAAATGCAAAATGATATGCCAAATTCTTGGGCTATGTAAAGGCTATAATTAAATATTAGAAATTAATTAATTTGACTAGAGGTAGGCAGTTATGCTGTCATTTCATATTAAATTTAATAATTATAAATAATTAATTTTTAATTTAGATATTTTTAAAATTTAATTTGGAATTGGTCATTAAATTTAGTACAAGGTGTAAGTGTAACTGCCTACTCTAGTCAAATTAATTCATTTCTAATATTTAATTATAGCCTTTACATAGCCCAAAAATTTGGCATATCATTTGGCATGTTTATTATATAATGGACTATGGTTGTTGATGTTTATACATAATATGTCTGAACACAAATTTTGAAAAATGTGTGATCGATCACAAGCAACACTAAGATGCTAGCGGAACAAGTGCTAAACACAGATTGATGGAGCATGCTCACAATATGGGACTTCCCCTCTCCTTGTCACTCGTTATGCGAAACATCGCTCATTAAGCTAGTCAATTTTTTACAATTTGTTTTGCTCGTTATACAAGGTTCCACTATATATTAAAAAATACCTTTGAATTACATAGAAATTTTCATAAACAGAAAAAATTTATTAAAGTTTGCTGGAAACTGCATACAACAACGACAGCAGAGAAAAATGCTTTGAATTGAGTTGAAAATTGAAAAAAAATGAACTTTGGTCAAACTTCTAACTTAAAAGGTAATTTTCGTTTTTTAAATAAAACATAATACAAAATATTATTGTAAATTTTTATAATAAGATTTTAAAAAGCAAAGACGGTCAATACTCCTCCGATTACTCAATCTCATTCTTAATTTAGTAATGAAAGTCCTGCTATCAAGAATGCCATTTCCGATTCAATCAATGTGAGTGGAATCATGTTTAATGCATTTCAAAGAAGACAGATGTTATGTGTTTTTTGACCTGTAATCTGGAAGATTTCTAGTTTATATTCAAGATTTTGCTCTCTTCTTGATTTGTCTACTTTGGCTGCTTTAATAGAAACATCAAGCTTACAGCCCAATAATTTGGCAGTTTGTTTGGCTTTAATAATCAGGTTTTCGAGAAAAACCTCATTCTTGCAAACTTCGTACTCATCTGTATCCTTGCCCAATTTGCAAAACCTGGTGTTATGCTGTTATTGAAGCTACTGGGCATGGTTAAAAATTAAGACAGCATAAGAACAATTATTTCAGATATTACAGGTTCTAACAAGTAAAAAATTTTCAGAGTCCTGCCACAATAAGCTATGTATTGATTATTGACCATTTGTGACATGCCATAATGAGGAAAAATTAAAAAAAACTAATAAGTAGGTTTAAAATTAATAAATACAAATGTATTCTGACAGTTTATGAGTTAATTATACTTTCTATTTGCAAAATTTCCTCAACCTTAACATAAAATAAGAAAAAAGTGAACTTTTAAGAAATTTGCAGGATTTCCCTGGTTAAAAAAACAACTGGGATCCCAATTGAGAAATCCTATTTCGAAATATTTTTCTTATCCAAATTCTTCACTTTATTTGCAATGAGATCATGAAGAAACTTAGAAAGTTTAGTCAACATAACAAAGCAATCACCGGCGCACTGCTCACATTATATTACTGCAGTGGCCATTTATACTTACAATTGGCTGGCAACATGCATTTTGTTCGTATGGTAATTTCCACACGCAACACTGAAAGAAGACCAAACCAAATGTTTCTGCATGTTAGTACTAGGCTTTAGGTGTAAGAAGATTTCCCGATGTTAATCCCTTGCAATATTATTCCCTTTTACAGAATTGTCCCTATTTCGATAAGGATTTAAAATTAGAAGCCTAGCACGAGGCAAAGGAAAGTAGCCACATTAAAATCATATTTATAAGTACAGACTTTTAAAATTAAAATTTTTCTTATGAGAAAAAGTTGTAGACTTCAGTAGAAATCCAGATAAGTGGTCGATTTCCAAACCCAGCAAAGAAGAGGTGTTGGCGAAGTAAAAATCTGTCCCCTGACCCAGAAACCCGCTGCTTCCTGGCAATTATTAATTTATTTGGACTGACAAACCGATCATTGCTTTGTCCAGCAGCCTGGAATCTGCATTCCCTTCCACATGGCTTTGCATGGCAAACAAGACTCCCACTGGTCTGCACCGCAAACCAGTCTGAATGGGCAGAGAAAACAAAGGAAATCAAAGGAAGAACTTACTTCTGCGGTTCGTTGGGATCCCTCTTTTTCTTCTTCTTCTGCGGCTTGGGCTTCTTGGCAACAGATGACTTTACCACCACTGCCCGCTCTGGAGGCTCAGGAGAAGGACGCTTGACTGATCCCATCAGCTGCAAAAGGGAGAAAGCTCCTGAGTCAGGGAGACGACCACTCGCCTCCTTTCCGTTCCCAAAACGCGAAGGGGACGCCAAGCCCCAGACACAGAAAGGTGCGGGCAGGGCAACGGAAGAGGACCCACCTGAGACAGCGGAGTGCTGTCGTCGCTGTCTTCACTGGTCTCCAGTCCGGGGGAGGCGTGAACCGAGTCGGCGGGTGACGGGTGGACGGCCGTAGCTCCGACCGGGGACCGGCACGCCTCGGAGGGAGTCCGAGTCCGTCCAGGAGGCGGGCGGCGGGCCTCGGCCGGATCGGGATACCGGGGAGGCGGAGGCAGACCGTAGTCTCGGGCCCTGCGAAAAGACCGAGGTGAGAAGAGCGGGGGAGACCGAGTTCCGCAAAACAACACTTACCCGGGACGGACGTCGCTCCGGTCGGCCGACGCCTCCGAAGCCGCGGCTGAGACGTAGCCAGAGTCAAGCGGATCAGCCGAGGGAGCGGAGGAATCGACGGCGGAGTTGGGTGGCGCACCCGAAGGAGGCTGAAAATAAAAAAGGCGCGGGTGAGGAAGGGCGGACGGGGAAACCGGGCCGGAGACACTCACCCGTCGGTAGACGTCGGCCTCCCCTGTTGCGGCCTGGTGGTCGGCGGGAGGCAGTTGCAGAGGAGGAATGTCGAACTCTTCATCCCCGAAGCTGGGAGTGTGGAACGTCTGCAAGTACCGGACAGAAAGGTTAAAAAGTGTCATATGGGGCAGAGGAGTCCAGGTTCCTCTGGCAAAGTCACCCACCTGGTCCAGGGACATGTAGGCCCCGCTGCGCTGTCTGGTGGCACTGCAGTCGTCTTCGGAAATGTTCAGAGACAGGTCGAAGTTGTCCGCTGGCTGAAAGAGGAAAGCGGTATTAGCTTCCGGGTTTTTAATCACAGAAGGAAAGGGTGGATGTCGGGGAAACCTCTGACATCCGCCCTTTTGGCAGCAAAAGTAATTTTGGTGTTGGATAGACATAAGCAGTAAACATCGATGGAGACGATGAGACAAACGAAAACCCAACTGACAATTGTAATAATAACTGCAAAGAGAAAGGTAAAAATCGAAAAATGACCACCAATTATTTATCGTAATGGATGGAGCGGTTAACTTTTCGATTACCATATTTGAATTTTTATTTTCTTCCTTTTTCTCATATTAATGTTACGTGCATCCTATGTAAATATTCAATACCAGCATTCCAACTGCTAATTTTCTTGTTTGGTACTTTTCGGTTAATGGGATGCCAGAAGACAGCGTTTAACAGTTTAGCCCACATGACCGTGCCAGCTTTGAGTAGCCCACTTGACAGTTCATGGAGTACTCAATGTTATATAGTTGTAGAGGATATGGGGGCTCACCCTACTTCAGCGTCGAGGTGTGATTCATAGGTGCATGTCAGGAGGATGTGGGAGACTGATAAGTGTTAAAAATTGGCATTCGGAGACAAATGTCATGCCAAGGGTTGACAATTCTGGGGTGGTGTGAAACTCTTCATCTACAGATGGAATCTTACACGTTGCCGTGCATATCGGCTGGCGTCCCGTTAACCGAAAAGTACTGGTACTCACATGCAGAAACAGACGACAGAATGGAAAAATGATGTCACTTTTGCCGTCGAAGCTGACAGAATACCAAGTGGAAAATTTTCCACTTTTGTCGCAGCGAAAAGCAGAATGGCAAAAATTTGACCAATAGGAAGGCCTTTTAGCAGCGTCATTGTAAACACCACATGAGACGATACCATTCGAACTTAGCGATCGGCAAGGCTAAAAAGCTTTATTTGTACAGTAATACAATGCAATGGTAAAAGTTTATCCTTACTGCATGGGGCCTTTTTTCGTAATTTTGCTCTCTTAAAACATCTCTCTAATAGTTATGTCCTAAACACATAGGAATTTTTGGGGGTGACGCATATAATAAGAGCTATAAGCGAAAACTCATCGGATTATTTACCGACTGCACTGTGGAAGCTGCCATTGCCTAACCTTGTTCACATCGCGGAGTAGCACATTGGATGGCGAATGCTTACAATTCATGTCACGTGACCCGATTTCGACATCACTCGATCACGTACTTATTGAGACTAGTGTGTTCAAGAACTTCCATGAATCAATAACTAGTGACGTTAAGCATCGGCGGCTCCCCTCCGGGAGGAGTTCATTGGGAGCATGAAGAGTCCGGACTGCCGTGCACATAGATAAAGATTAACCCTAGTAACATAATTATTTCATTTCTTATTACAAAATACATACTATAGTATATTATGATATATCACGTGACAGGACAGCACCGACAAATGTCACATGACACTCTTCACACGCGTCCGCCGTACAATGTGCCGCTCCACGACGAAAACAAGGTTAAGCAATGGTGTCTTCAAACGGGATACACTCGATAAGTATTTCGACAGTATTTTATACAGTAGATCCCCCTATAAAACCGTTTCCTATAGTTATGATTCCTATAAAAATTGTGGCAGTACAGTAGATCCCCCTATAAAACCGTTTCCTATAGTTATGATTCCTATAAAAATTGTGGCATTATCCGTAAACAACGGTAAAATAACTCCTATAATACGTAAAACGTCATCGGGCAGCCGAACTACTTACCCGCCGTCCGTAGCGCCAC
>NW_019388914.1:0-5895 GCF_000671375.1 Centruroides sculpturatus
AATTATTATTTGAGAACATTGTAATATACATAAAAGAATAATGTAAATAAATCAAGAATATTAAAAATTAGTTAATAATTTAATATATATTAATTCATGAATTTTTTGGAACATTTAATGTAAAGGTATGTACAACTAAATTTGTTTTCATACGAAGATAATTATAGTAAGTTAATTTCAATTTTTTTTTTAAATAAAAAATTAGTCTTAAAATTTCACGTCAGCATTTATAAATTGCATATTAATTTAAAACCGTGCTTTTATTTTCAGTTATCAGCTCAGTTAGCTCACCAAGAGCAGATACAACGACAAATGCTGTTGGAGCGCGAGCGATATGCTCACATGGGTGGCAGTATTCCTCATCCTTCTCAATTAATCCCTCAACACGAGGAATTTTTACGGTAAGAATTTAAAAAGTTTTTCTACAATAAAGCCAAGTTTGACAAAGGAAAGACTTCACACTAATTTATTTATTTTACACAAATAAGTATTTTTCGCAATTTTTTTTTTTTAGTTGATTATTCCTTTATGTCAGAAGTACTGTACTAGAAGATTATGACATCAAAGAGTATGATTCACAAACTTCTCTGTTTATAATTCATTTCACATGATTTGTTTTACAACAAAGGGTTCCTAACCTATTTTCTTATTTACACCTTTCCAAAATTAGATTTAATTTGCCAACTCTTTATACACTGATATAGAATAAGAAAAAATTATAAATAAAATAAAATAATCAGATAGGAATACTAATAATTTTTTTTAATAAACATGATTCTATGTTTTACTTTACTAAAATTTAAAGATATATGAATTTTCATTATTTACTATTATAATCGTGTTGGTGAAGTGTATCCTAGTCTAGTGTCACACCAGATACAGGAAGTTGTTATTATGTACGAATAAAATTAATTTGACGACAATCTCTCGAATGAATCGATTGGCCCTTCAGGTCAATAGTAAGTGGATTGCAAACTCCTGATTTACAGTAATAAATTTTATTTACATTACGTTACAAAATTGAAGAAAATTATACAATTTATTTATTAATTAATATATTTAAATGGGCATCNCATTAAACTACAGGCATTTAGATTAACTTGTCCAATTTGTCATCTGATATAGCTAAAATTTGTTGTATGTACAGTACAAGGGGTATCCAATATTAAAGGTACAAGCCAAAATTACATTAACATTTGTAATTAAAGAAAATGTTCAATACATTCCACAAAAAACTACATACTTTTGTTTATTTCTTGGCATAATTTCTGTAAACATTGAGACATTTATCCCAGCGTGAAACTAGTTCGAACATCCCTTCATGGTACTGTTGCTTGCTAAGTTGTTTGAAGCAGTCCAGAATGGTGTCTTGCAATTCCTCCTAATCTATAAAGCACTTCCCTGCCAAACATTTTTTTAAATGAAAATCTGAGGGGGCTAAATCTATACTATATGGAGGATGTTGCAGGACCTCTGCTATACCAACCACAGTTTGGTTTGATTTGGCGCAGGGAGTATGGTCCAGATGTTGAGAAATAAACAAAAGTATGTAGTTTTTTGTGAAATGTATTAAATATTTTCATTAATTGTAAATGTTAGTGTAATTTTTGTTCGTACCTTTAATATCGGACACCCCTCGTACTATTAACTGCTACTTAAATTGAAGATTTAAAAAAAAAATTATAATAGTGTAATGATAATCANCCCTTCAGGTCAATAGTAAGTGGATTGCAAACTCCTGATTTACAGTAATAAATTTTATTTACATTACATTACAAAATTGAAGAAAATTATACAATTTATTTATTAATTAATATATTTAAATGGGCATCCAATATTAAAGGTACAAGCCAAAATTACATTAACATTTATAATTAAAGAGAATATTTAATACATTCCACAAAAAACTACATACTTTTGTTTATTTCTTGACGTAATTTCTGTAAACATTGAGACATTTATCCCAGCGTGAAACTAGTTTGAACATCCCTTCATGGTACTGTTGCTTGCTAAGTTGTTTGAAGTAGTCCAGAATGGTGTCTCACAATTCCTCCTAATCTGTAAAGCACTTTCCTGCCAAAAATTTCTTTAAATGAAAATCTGAGGTGGCTAAATCTGGACTATATGGAGGATGTTGCAGGACTTCTGCTATACCAACACAGTTTGGTTTGATTTGACATAGGGAGTATAGTCCATATATTGAGAAATAAACAAAAGTATGTAGTTTTTTGTGAAATGTATTAAATATTTTCATTAATTGTAAATGTTAGTGTAATTTTTGTTCGTACCTTTAATATCGGACACCCCTCGTACTATTAACTGCTACTTAAATTGAAGATTTTTAAAAAAAGTATAATAGTGTAATGATAATCATTGTTCTTTGACTTTCTGTAACTTATTAGAATTCTTTGACTAAAATTATATTTATAAGAAATTGCAATAATTTATGAAAAAGTGTTTGCAGTGATAAAACATTACTTTGTAAGTATAGTTTTAACTTCTCTTTCTCTGTCTTTAAAGAACTTCACTTAGAGTTAAACATTACACATGCTATTAATTAAATACTGTCGTTTAATTTTGTTTCTTCTCATCAATGGTACATTTTTCCATTTTTAATAAATTAAGAAAATATAATGCTAGCAAAAAGAGAATAGAATATGGTAACAATTTAGGTTGAAATCTGTTAATACAATGAATATATGTCTACTGTAAATATACTGCATTTATGTTTTTTTTCATAATTTAAAACTAACGTTTTATTTTATTTTTTGAAATTATGATATATTAACATGCTTTTTTACTTATTGGATTACCTATTTAAATGATTTTAAAATAAATGTTGAACATTAAAAATTGTTAAGATTAGAGAATGATTTCCAACTAGAACCACACAATCAGATTAAATAAATTTTTGGAGTTATTTTAAAAATGTTTATTAAGCAAAGCTCAATAAGGAGAAGAAATCACTTCTTTATTTATATACATATACAAGATAGGATTCGATAATTTTAATACACACATTAAAAATGAAGACTAAATTAGTTTATCAAAATATTGGGTGTCCCAAAAGTCAATTAATTGAGATTTGGTCACTTTTAATGAAGTCAGAACTAATTAGTCCTGATCCAGTCAAGTCATTTTCCATTATTCCAGATTAGTTTTAATGTTGTTAAGAAATGCTACCATTTTAAGTTATTGTAATTATGTTAATTATTATTTGAGAACATTGTAATATACATAAATACATTGGAAAACTGTCCAATTTTCGAATTTGCACATTCAAATTTCTCAATGCATGCCCTTGTCACCACACATCCAATAGATAGTTACTCAAACACCACATTATACCACACATCCACACAAATTTGAGTAACAGATAGTTACTCAAATTTTTCCTACACTCACTATGGCATATTCATTGTCACGCTTCCCACAGAAACCACAATTCTATAGTTCCTGCAGATTACTCGTATTGCACGGCGACGAATGATTCTGACTTTGTGAACTGCAGAACACAAAACTCCTTCCCTGTTGCAGAGTTGCCATTTTGTTTATGGTAGTAGAAGATAAAATGTTTGAATGCAGATAGGAGACAAAACTCAGGAAGTTACTCTATCAATTGGTGTACGCTGCGTACTTCTCGGATAATAATTAAAGTAATTTAAAATGGTAGCATTTATTTTGGAAGACCCTATACGGGAGATCGCTTACTTACAAGCATTCAACTTATGAAAAGTTTGACCGTAGGTCTAAAATTTAAATTTCAAGCAGATTGTGAAGTTCTCTTGCCACTCATGGGGTGATTCTGAAGTCAGTTTCTGGCCAATAATAAATAACGTGGGCTTATTTCTATCATGTACAGTGGTACCTCAGGATACGAACGCCCCAGCATACGAAATTTTCAGGATACGACATGAAATTCGAACATATTTTTGCTCCACGATACGAACAAAAACTCACCATACGACGTTACTTTAGTTTGAGGGCCATTTTTTTATTCACTTCTGTTCGTCGGTCTCAGTCCGCGTGTTTGCTTCGTCGCGGAAGGATTTCGCTCAATAAAGGAAATCTTGAGGTATTATCAGAAAGTGATTTTATTGAAAAGAAACATCCCGAAAAGGTTCACACTGGCCGTATTGCTGCTCGGAGTAATGACATTTGCCTAAGTCATTTTAGAAACATTTTAAAAAGTAGGCAAAGCCAAACCTCTTTGGGTAGATAGTTTACCAAGCGATCTCTATCCAGTGAAAGTGCTGGTAGAAGTGAAGGAAAGAAAGCAAAAAGCAGTGAATAAAAATTTAAAAAAAAATAAAAAATAAAAGAACACTAATTTTTTTTATCTTTTCTAAGTTATTTTTAAGTTATTGTTACATTATTTTGTTATGTAAGTTAAGTTTTAGTATCATTTCCCTTCTCCCGCTCTTCCGCCACCAATTTACACCTCTACCGTTGTCTATCCTCAAAGGTAAAGTGCAAATAAAACTACATTTTTTTATCAATTATTATTCGATTACGATTATTTATACGTTTACAACTACAAAACGCATTTTTCAGTGTTTTCCTTACTATAGTTATTTTTTTTAAATGTATTACTTAGCTTTAATTTGAGTGTGTTTTTCGTGTTGGAACAAATTATTTGGTTTTACATGTAATCGTATGGGAAAAAATGATTCACCTTAAGACATTTTCATGTTACGATCTCAGTGTCGGAACGAATTAATTTCGTATCCTGAGGTACCACTGTATTGTTATTTTCTTGTTTGCATGAATTCTGACGTTCCATTGTTGCTTGCAAGGTGGTGTTGGGATAAAGCCATTTTTTGCTATTGTTTGCAATTTTTATAAACTTTTACAATTAGTGCTTCAATAATGCATTCAAAATTTTATTTAGCCGAATTTTATTGCTACGCACGCATTGGAGATAGAGCCAAACTTCTTGCATTTATTATCATGAAAACTACACTGAACATTATTAAACTAAGTGCCTTANTTAGTTTGAGGGCCATTTTTTTATTCACTTCTGTTCGTTGGTCTCAGTCTGCGTGTTTGCTTCGTCGCGGAAGGATTTCGCTCGATAAAGGAAATCTTGAGGTATTATCAGAAAGTGATTTTATTGAAAAGAAACATTCCGAAAAGGTTCACACTGGCTGTATTGCTGCTCGGATTAATGACATTTGCCTAAGTCATTTTAGAAACATTTTAAAAAGTAGGCAAAGCCAAACCTCTTTGGGTAGATAGTTTACCAAGCAACCTCTCTCCAGTGAAAGTGCTGGTAGAAGTGAAGGAAAGAAAGCAAAAAGCAGTGAATAAAAATTTAAAAAAAAATAAAAAATAAAAGAATACTAATTTTTTTTATCTTTTCTAAGTTATTTTTAAGTTATTGTTACATTATTTTGTTATGTAAGTTAAGTTTTAGTATCATTTCCCTTCTCCCGCTCTTCCGCCACCAATTTACACCTCTACCGTCGTCTATCCTCAAAGGTAAAGTGCAAATAAAACTACATTTTTTTTTTATCAATTATTATTCTATTACGATTATTTATATATTTACAACTACAAAAAGCATTTTTCGGTGTTTTCCTTACTATAGTTATTTTTTTTTTAAATATATTACTTAGCTTTAATTTGAGTGTGTTTTTCGTGTTGGAACAAATTATTTGGTTTTACATGTAATCGTATGGGGAAAAATGATTCACTTTACGACATTTTCATGTTACGATCAGTGTCGGAACGGATTAATTTCGTATCCTGAGGTACCACTGTATTGTCATTTTCTTGTTTGCATGAATTCTGACGTTCCATTGTTGCTTGCAAGGTGGTGTTGGAATAAAGCCATTTTTTGCTATTATTTGCAATTTTTATAAACTTTTACAATTAGTGCTTCAATAATGCATT
>NW_019388915.1:0-951 GCF_000671375.1 Centruroides sculpturatus
TATTTGCTCTACTTTTAGATTGTAACATATGGACCAGATTTAATTTATATTTGCTCTGATCCTAAGTTAAAAATATAAGTAACACTTCCTCTCTACTAAATAATAATAAATGTAAACTCAGGATGTCCCAATCTGTACATTACATGTAAATCTGTTAGTTAACACATCTATGTTGCCCAAATAATATAAATTAAGATAAACTTTACTTGATGAAAATTATATGCTCCTGTAAAGCAGTTAAATGTAATAAATTAATCAATTAAACTGCTTTACAAGAAGTTATGTTGAATATAATTTAGTTATTGACGTATAATGTATTGCAGATTACGGAATGGCAGCTGAAAAACAAACACATCAAAAGCAAATTACAGATAACACCAGCTCGTCAGATGGATTCGGGGATGTACGAATGTCAAGCCGATAATAAATACTCGATCGACAGTAGAAGTTTTAAAGCAGATTTCAGTACAATTAGTAAATAAATTCGATTTAACGAAATTAACTTCTGGTATGTAATCAGAAGAACAGAGAATATGAATGTTCCTTCATATTTTTTAAAAAGAAATCTGTATTAAATAACTATTAATATCGTGTGCATTTTAAATTATGAAAGTAATTTTTGAATTCTATGTGTAAAATGACATATTAATATATCAAACCCTCGATTATCCGGACTAATTGGGGATGAAGGTAGTCCGGATAAGGAAAAATCCGGATAATCGAAATAGATACTTTAATTTGTCTTTTAATGATAATACAACACGTTTTCTTTTCGATGACATATTGGTAATATTAAAAGTAAATACTGTATTTAAATCGTGATCAAATTTTCAAGAAACAAACGTTCGTATTGAATTTGGACTACTACTGACCAACGCTAACAGACTACCTATTGTTTAAAAGGCCCTCTGGTGGCGCAAGAAGACGGATTTTATAAAATAAAAAGCAGTT
>NW_019388915.1:2025-5035 GCF_000671375.1 Centruroides sculpturatus
AACTAAAGCAGAAGTTTTATGAATTAAATCTTATGAAAAATAAAATCTGTTTTCAATATCCATCTTCTATACCCACAACATGTTTACAAACGATTGACAATATTAGATTAAATAATAATGTTAGAAAAATGTTACAAATCTGCTTTCACTGGACTCGCACATCAAAAATTCTGACTATTCCAACATTTCTCGTCCATCATCGGAGTCTAATTACAAAAAGCAAATACACCAAATTTCTTATCAAACAGTACTTCATATAAGAACATCTCCCTTTAAATTTATGCATTCCTTCTTCTACATGATGCTTCCCTTTCATATTCAAAATCAGTTTAAATTACATTCTCCTTGTAGGAAATCAACTACTTCTATATTTCTCTTGCTTATCCTTCCTTACTAGTCATTTCCATGCTGACAACCAAGTATTTAGTTGGAATTTATATATTAAGGAATGTGTTGATACATAAGTAAACACTGTAGATGCATATAGAATTTCTAACATAATAAGCATTTTCTACATTATAAATCAATTTTATTTTAATGAAGTTACACTATAACATTTCACTTGGTTATAATTTTAGAGAGGTTAACATATTGATAAAGGAAGCTAATCTGTTATTTCAGTAACAATTTATCTTCTCGATTAGTTTTATACAGCAGTATTGATTGGAAATAAAAATATAAGATATAGCTAATGACAAAAATCTTAGTTGCAGTTATAGATAGGGAGATATTGGTTTGTCAAGAAAGCTGCTCTAACAGGAATCCTATTAAAACTGCTTTTTGCAATTGCCTTGAGAATTGGTTTTAATTCATTTTTATTAATTAATACTAATTAATGATCTATTATTTCTTTGTTTATGAATAAAGCTGGTGCCTCTAGGCAATGGCCTAGGATCGCCTAATGGTAAAACTGGCCTTGTGCCTGTATAGTACCATTCTTAAAATTTAATTAAAACTGCATATACTAAATACTGTATTAAAAAATTGTACTACATTTAAATATAGTGAAAAACTATTTAGAATTTTCTCCAAAGAAACAGGATCAAATAATACATAATTGAAATTGAAGTCATGATATACCACAGGATGACAAGTTAATATTTTTTTATGCCAAACTCATATTATAGCTTTCACTGAATGTTTTAGTGTTTAATTTTTTATTTTCTGTTTTTATTCTTAAAAAACAGCAGTAATCTTTTCATTGCACACACTTCTTCTATTCCATCGTTAATCACAGCACGTATCTGAAGAAATTACAAATGAACTGGATGAAGAACTTAAAACTAAATAATCTACACATTAAAATTACTGCAGTACGTATTTTTAATGAACAAAAACATTTTATTATTAATGTTCAATTACTGTTAAATATTCTACAACTGATGAATATCCATCAACTAGATCAAATACTTGCTGGGTAAATTTTAAGGCATTTATCTGATTAACAGCAACAAATTCCAAAGTGTGTTTTGCCTATTTAATACTCAAATTTCACTAATAATTGTCTTCTACAATTATTAAATTTTTGAATTTTAGTATGTCTATTAAGAACCATTAGGAGTTCTATGTTAGAATTGCATATTAAAATAGAATCTTCTATTAATAAAACAATTTTGTAAACTGTTTATTGATTGTTTAACTGATAAAGAATACTACAAATTTGTAGATTTCTCCTCTATTGTGATTGCTTTGCACCGTTAGCCAAACTATTTAAAGACACTAAACACACCTTACACACTTTTCCAGCAATTAATTTTAATTAAAACTAATGTTTTTGACCTTTGTCAGGTTTTCAAATAGAGATTCTATTTGAAATGTTAGAAACATTAGTGTGTTCAGTGTCTTTTATATATTATGGTAGTTTCAGCTTTGACCATTAAGGAGCTAATCTATCACTAATCTATCCCTCTGAAAAAGAATACACTTGGCGGATGGAGCCAATTTATGCTACTTTAAATTTATCAAAAATACTGTATATTCCTACTTTTATGATTTAATCGGTTGATCTATTCTAAATTATTTAATTAATTTAAATTTAATTATTAATTACGAAACCTCATTTAATGAGCACCTCTCATAACGAGCAAAGCAAATTGTAAAAAAAAATGACTCGCTTAAGGAGCAACGTTTCACATAACGAGTGACGAGGAGAGGGGAAGTCCTAGATTGTGTGCATGCTACATCAGTTTGTGTTTGGCACTCATTCTGCTAGAATCTTAATGCCACTTATGATCACACATTTTTCTAAACTTGTGTTTAGACATATTACATATATAAACATCAACAACCATAGCCTATTATATAATAAACACGCCAAACAATATGCCAAATTTTTATGCTATGTAAAGGCTATAATTAAATATTAGAAAGTACCATATTTCGAATTTTTTTTGGTTCTCTGCAAATCAAATTTGCATTCCAGGTTGGTTCAGTCCATGCTAGAAGAAAAGATGATGATTCACGCTCCTTAATAATATATATTGTATAATTTTCTTTGAATAAACATTATACAATATATATTATATACAATATATACATAAAATATTTGAATATTTTTTCGGCATGGAATGCATTATCGTATTTTACATTAATTTATATGGGAAAAATTGTTTTGCTTTACGAGTAACATTCTGGAACGAATTATGCTCGTTAAGTGAGATTCCACTGTATTACTATTGATACACAATGTCAACCTAATGCCTGTCTTTAGGTCAAATTACTAATTAAATTAATTAAATTAACAGTCTAAACATAGCCCAACAAATACAGCAAATTACATATTTGAATTACAGTAGAGCCTCGATTATCCGACCCCCGATTAACTGACACCTCGGTTAACCGACCGTCCTAGTCGGCAAATTTCAAATGTCCGCTAGTGATGTGGCGCTACAATATTTGGCTATGTCTTGGCTACTTTAATATTATTTTTACGTGTTTTAGCTGGCAACACTCATTCGACCATGAAAGGGAGCCAGTATTTAAACGAAGCTTAATTTTCTAATTTTTAACG
>NW_019388915.1:7193-7727 GCF_000671375.1 Centruroides sculpturatus
GGGCTGTGGAGTTGGAGTAGGAATCGTCAAAAAATCCGCCGACTCCGACTCCCTTTTTACTTACCAACTTGTTATGTATATGAAACGGAGTCGGATGGTAAGGAAAAGTCGGAGTTGGAGTCGGTAGATTTTTACACGACTCCACAGCCCTGTTTATAATTAAATTTTATAAAAATCTCAAAAGTTCAAATAAAGATTCAAAGAAAAATTGTATGAAAATTATGTTTTATTGGAATAAATCCTGTAAATACTGTATTTATTCTAATAAACAGAGCAGCTGAAAGTGAAAAACTTATCAGATTTATTGCATTAATAGTCGTCCTCGAATAATAGTCACACCTAATTCACAAAGAATAGAAATAATACACACGTTTAACATAACAGTGCAGTTGCAAGCTGAAAAAGTTATAGACAACATGCTGTTTATTAAAATAAATATAGTAAAACTGAAATGCTTTCAAGTCCTGTTGCTTCATCTTCAAGAATGTAAATTATTTCAAAGTGAGTTTTTACAATGATATGTGTGTCTATACA
>NW_019388916.1:0-5687 GCF_000671375.1 Centruroides sculpturatus
TTTGATGCAGAAGAATTAGTTCTACTTCGTTTGGATGACATAGTAAAGTGTCTCAAGTCTCCGTAGATATAACAAACACAGAAATAAATAACACAAAATATATTGTAGCTATGTGTGGATTCCGCATGACACATCTGAACATGTAAGCTGAACAATAGTGTGGGGGGAGTGAGTAATCAAGGGATGCGTGGCGCTCAAACAAAAGACGAATCGACGAGATTTGAAAATCGCGTAACTCCAGGTTTGCGTAAGTCGGGGTATTACTGTATTGAAATGGCATATTTAGCTGACATCTTCAATTATTTAAATAATGTGAATACTGGTACGCAAGATAAAAATTAAAATATTCTAACATCCACTGACAAACTATCAATATTTAAAAAAAAACAAGTAAAACAACAAAGCCATATTTGGGACAAGACTATGTCTCGGAGACTCACTACTAAGCAGAATCACTTTAACACTCAAGCGGGTCTCGTTCTCATTCTCCAATCTTCTTTGGTATCGCTGCTTTTGAGCATGATCATTCAAACTTCACCAGCCACAACCATGAGGTCGTCCACGATGCATTTTCGATGAAATTAACTTATCCAGGTATACCCTATCCAATGTCAAAATTTCGTGAAGGGCAGGGTTGAATTTTTGTCAATGTGTAACGAAAATTTCCTGTTTTCGAAAAAATAATTCTGGCTATTGTATCGTCCGAAATTATATTTTTATTTTGCAAAAATAATACACAATTTAACCTGATTATAACGTTATTGGATGTAACGACAATCCTAATATAAAGTCTCTAGTGGCATGGCTAAAATCTGTACGTGGCACATCCTACCTTGTCTGTGATATCCACGTTGACCTCGACCACGTGTTCTGCCAGTAAAATTAATTGAGAAATGATCCAGGCAAATAATTTACTTAATTTGTCTGTTTAAAAAACTGCAATGTAGCACAGTTAATTTGTATCGGCAATGCAACATTTACAATAGCGTCAATATATAATATAAATCCAAGATTGCACAGCTGTCGACTTGAAAGGTTAATTAACATGAAGTGAAAAAATGTCTCTCTTGTCCCTGATGTCCACATTGACCTCAACCACGTGTTCTGTGTCTTTTGTTCTGTCATTAAAAATTTACTAAAAAACTGATAATTTACTTAATTTGTATCAGCAGAGTGATATTTACAACAGCATCAATATATAACATAAATCCAAGATCAGCTGTCAAATCAAAAGGTAGTAAAAATGTCTCTTCTCGTTAGAGTTTAGGAGCAAAGTGAGGTCAAAGGGTAAAGGTTACGTGCAGGCGCACTCAGTCCTAAGGTCAGAGTTCACTTCTTAGAATGACTGCGGGTAGTACTCTCCCCTACCTGACTTCGGTGGGGTGAGGTGGCTGTTTTGCCTGCTTGTAGAAGAGGGTCGCCATTTTGGATTTTATTTTGACTCGATTCTCGGTCCCCCGACTACCTTTGAGTCTGGAATTTTTTACGCGCAAATGATTTGGACACCTAATAGTCTGTGCCAAATATGAACTCTCTACATGTACCCCTTCATACCTCTATGCTGATAAGAACAGGAGGCAGTACGATTTTATAAACAAGACATAGTCTTGTCAAAAATCACTTTGGAGAATACACATAATTCAAAAAAGAACAGCAGACATGTTTCCTTCAGTCCAAAATATGATTATCAATGAAATAATAACTATTATAACACAGCATTTAGCATTATTAGAAGAAAAATTTGTGAAATACTTACCCGCACTGAATATTGAAAAATATGATTGGATATTAAATCCATTTTCTGCAGTCAATACATCAAGTTATGAGTTTTCGTTATAAGAAGAAGAATTTGTTACATTGTCAATGGATTGTACTCTCAAAATGAAATTTTCTGAAATAACAGTTGAAGAATTTTCAATTTCTGTTCAAACTGAGTTTAAAACTATTTCTGAAAAAGCGATTAAAATTTTATTAAATTTTCAACATCATACTTATGTGAGCTTGGATTTTCAACATTAACAAATATTAAAACAAAGAAACATGAAAGGCTGACAAATATAGAAGAGGAAATGAGAGTAGCTATTTCACACATAAGACCAGATATTGAAAACATTTGTAAGTCATCAGGCCCAAATATCATATTAAAATATTGTGACAATTTTTTTTTTTAAATTTCATTTACTGATTACATATCAGTCAATAACAAATAACAAACTGTTATGTATGTAATTTTTAATATATTATGCAATATAAAAAATACATATACTGTTTTATTTTATGACTGTGTTCTGCAAAAATCTTGTAAAATTGTAAGTGTTCCATGATTCTGAAAAGGTTAAAAACTACTGGTCTAGAATATTATCCACTTCGCTAATGCCACTACAAGAAGTGAAACTTCCAAAGACTTAAAAGCTAAACACTCAATTCTCAGAAGACCATTTTTCAGAAATACTTGAGAAGTGGGTCTTATTACAAGGAGCTGTTTGTGTTTAGGGCTACGTGCTCATCAAGTTTTGTTTGAACTGGAGACCTGAATGTCTGACCCTCTCCTTTTTAGTCCATTTTAATGCAAGACTATGAGGCATAGGTGACTTTGTGTAACTTTGATTTGTTAATACATTCTGTCAGGCCAATCACTACACATAAGACGACTTGTTTATAGATTCAGTAGATGGCTCTAAAAGCTTCATTTGCTGCCACAGCCTGAGGCACATATAATTTGTTCAGCTCCCTATGGAGAATTGAATGTGAACCTACATTCTGTGAAATTAGAAAAATTTAGTTTGCAACTGTGAAAATGAAAACAGCAAATACAATGCAGAAATAAAATGACAAAATCTAAAGGCTATATACAAAAAATAAGCTTGTTGAATATTCATCTAATTGGATTTTATCATCATGTTTCGTAATATAACACATGCACAGTACTGCACCTAAATGTAGCCCAATAAACATTTTCCAAATACTAGGCTAAAGTTGAAATGTAATAAAAACTCACAATTATTGTAATGATAATACAGAACTCATTTTTGCAAAAAATGTGACCTTTCATGCCTTTCTGCTGTTAGTGTTTTTCTGTGCATTTGTATAGCAATCTTGGCAATAGCAACATACTTTCCTTGTAGGACTATCTTGCTTCTGCAGGGTGTGAATGCTATGCTTATCACTGTAGGGAGGGTCAATACATTGGTCTGGACAGTGTTCCCAAGTAGGCTTTTTACTACTACTTTGCAGAACTTCATCATTTACAAGTGTCTCTGTCTTGGACTACAGTATGTTACTGGGATACAATGGGTATTGACCATAGTAATTCCAGTAAATAATCCACCATTAGCTTTCTGTAACACTTGATACCTCTTTGGAGTGAGGTTTAGTAGGATGCCATTTCATCCGAAAGACCTACTCCTCCTTTGACAAAATTATAGTCAATGACACATTGTGGCTTCATGTCAATGAAAACATCACTGTGTATTTCCACAGTTGAAAGCATGACAACAAGGCTTTTGTTCAACAATTTTATTACCTGGATTTTTTGATTATCTTCTAGTCCACAAACTTCATCTTTTTCAATTGCTTTCTTACCAAATATTTTAGAGCACCTTGCCTGTTTTTCTGAGAGTCTTGCACAGTCTCAGCTCATTTTATGCCATCAACTCTCAAGCTAAATACATGCTTGTGTAGAAGTTGTCAATGTAAAGGGATCTACCTTCATTCCCAAGACCATTGCAGAGTTTCATCGAGACAGCATGAAATTCCAGGATTGGACATCTGTTTTCCTGTGTAGATCTGGCTGGAATAAGTGTACCCATCCAGCATACACACTTATACATATAAAATTATTGTAGTTACATGAGTGAATTACATATCTGTATAATTAATTAGCCAAGTTTTAGCTCTAAGTTAATTCAGCTCCAACATTTGATTATTGTAAATCTTAATGTTAATATAATACATTAGATATAATTTGTTAGTTAACATTCAGAATAATTTCAGAATAGAATAACATGTTAGCTCAAATAACAACTTACCTGTAGGAATATGTTTAAGCAAAACACAATTTGATGACATATTGACTGCCTGACCACCTGGTCCAGATCCTCTTATAAACTGTTCTTCAAGATCATCTTCATTTATTTCTGGAACTTTTGATCTATCCACAATGTATTTATATCTCAAGAATTGTTGAGTGAAATAATTTTGTCTCAAAAATGTCTGAGAGAAAACTGATGAGTGATGTTTGAAAGGTACTTGACGTAAAATAAACTTATATAGAAACATTTTAACACTTTGTATTCGGAGATTATTTTTTCATATTAACCTTTTATTTTGTAGAAAAGTACACCCTTTTTTATATTGAAATTCAATTTCTTCTTTAGTCTGCAGATTTTTATTACTTTGAAATTCTGCTTTTATCCTGTTAAGAAAATATTTCTTGTCTGTAAACTTTAATGTTTTTGAATACTGCAATAAATTCTTATACAACAAAAGAATTTGCCGTTTTCCAATATTTTCCATCATCAATTTTTCCTGAAATAAATTATCAATTAAAATTTTTTTAAAAATTCAAGAGTTTCTGCAAAGTTATCAATAAATAAAATTTATGCAAATTACATATACCTGTAATTAAATTCTAATTAAAATTTTAAGGTTATATTAAACAACAACATATTTATAGGAGGTCAGTAATTTTAATGGAAAGTTTGAAAAAGTAGTCTCAAACATTTTTCCAGGACTATATCTGGAAAAGGATTTTGCAAAAATAATTTAATTCAAAAACTTCCAGTAGAAGGTGTTTTACAGGAAAAATACATGAAACAAAACAGTAAATAGTGAAGACTAACCTTAAAGTGACATTTAAACCTTAAAAATCTACTATTTTAAACATTACAAATAAAGTCAGTGAAAACAATGACATAGATCTGAATCTGTGTGATTTCTGGTTGTGACCATTTAAAAAATATTCATTGCAGTTTATACAAATTTTGCACAGATGCTCACCTCATACTCTTTCATTAAATTTTTTACACAATTTTCTAATAGATATGTCTTAAGTTCTTCCACATACATAAAACTTTACTCTTGATATTATTTTTTGTATTGATTGAAAGCATTTTTGAAGATTTGTAATGGAATCACAAAATTGGAAAAACTTCACAATAAATCAAAATAAAATTACTTAATTTTGTATAATGTATTTTTGGAAAAGTACCAACACATACAGGCTATAAAGTCTATCTCAATTTGGCCTATCCTAAACTGATGACATTTATCTATTATGCAATATCATACATTGTACAAACACTTCATAATATTAACAAATGACATTAACACTTTCTGGTGCAAGATACACGAATGACTTTTGACCCAGAAATATACATGTAATTTCTTGTAATCTTTGGTCTAAATGTGTCTGCTTTTATTTCTTATGGCGACCATCATTTTACTTACAAAAGTATTGTAAGGAACCAAGTCTGAGCTTTATTTTTATTTTACTTTTATTTTGCTTTCATTATATTTTGTTTGGGGCTTATGTTTAGTTAAGACGGTTTCCTCACCATTCACCTTAGTAACTTAAAAATAGAAGAAAAACCAACTCACCGACGAAAGAAAAGCGCCGTAGAAAAACTCGCGCACACTTGCGCTTCCCAAGCGGAAAAAGTAAGTCCGCACCGAGAAAAAGGGGGGGG
>NW_019388917.1:0-5785 GCF_000671375.1 Centruroides sculpturatus
TACGGTATCCCATCAAACTAAATCAAACCGTTTTCCTCTATACGTCGGGCCTCGCCCATTATAGTCTGGAAAGAGTAAAAAAAAAAAAAAAAAAAAAAAAAAAAAAACAGAAAATAAAATGGTTTTTAAAATACATGAAAATCTTAAAAGCTATGGGAAATTATTTATTTTAAAAATGCAATAACTAATTAATCTAATAATAAATAATTTTGCCCGAAGAATAATTGTTTAGTTTATGAATTAATAACTGTCGCAATATCGATTTACTAGAAAATATTGCGATTGCAAATATGAAAGATAAAGATTTTTGGCCTAATAAATGAATATTGAGTAATATCTCTAGTTAATTGTCTATAAATTAATCAAAATATATATATGTATATTTTTTTCTTTCCCGAAACCTTATTGATTTACACGTTAAATTATAGAACCAAATTTGATTTTTATCACTTAGACCTTAATGAAAGGATTTTCGACATAATTTTTATTATTTTAAAATTTCCATAAGGTCAGGATGCAAAACTATTTCTCTTATCAAGATATTCGATATCGTCGGACTTCTTAAGTGATTATTACGTAACCATCGAGTCTTATCGGTTGAGAATGACGTCAATAATTAGCTACTGTTTCTGCCATCGAAGTAGAACATAATTAAATTTCAAACGATTATATGAAAATTAATACATACGGAAATTATATATATATATATAGTCTTATAATTTCATTTTTTTTTAACAGACGATAGTAGAATTTCTGTTTAGTGCATCGCTCCCCAGAGGTCTCTGATTAAATCGAAAAATTTGTGATGGAGTCCGCAATCGGATGTTTGAATTGCCTTTTCTCCGTTTTCTTATTTACTGTTTTAATTTGTGTACAAAATATCTACATCAATGCACATGGTAAGTTATAAAATCTTTTTTAATCACATACGCATAAATGTTAAATTTATGACTTAATTTATTTATTAAAATGTTTAATAGAAGCGATGAACTTGTTTACTTTCAATTCCAACGCAATTGTAAATTCACCTTTCGTAATAATCAACATCTGTTTGTCATAATTGGAATTTCAATTTAAAGCATAAATAAATATCTGTATTTATATAATAATATATTAANCTGAATCATCAACAAAACAGACTCCATGATCATAATTGGAATTGCCTAATGTTTTAATTGATATGTCTTCTTCTAAACAATAATACTGTTCTTCCCCTTCTACCACTATATCTTTATTGTACTAAATAAATACAGTAAAGTTTTAAAAACAACATAATTTTTATTCTTGTATCTTTTTTACAGGATGGGAATGGATTAATTGAATATCAGTTATTTATTATGAGAAAAACTATTTCTATATTCATCATATTCCATATTCATTAGGCCCTTGGAAACAGATTAATGACAAATATAGAGGTTCCACTGTATATGCAATATGTAATATTCATTACATATTGACTATATACAATAACTTCATCATCATCAGAAATTTATTTTTCAATGTCGGAATTTTCTGCAAGTTTTTCCACTATATCATTTTCAGATTATATAATCAACTTTTTATCATCTGACTGAAGTAATCTGCTGTAATTCTTAAACATCTTCTCATTGTCAGTTCAATATGCAATATTTTCCATTTTCAGACAGAAAACTGAAAAACATCTTTAAAAAAAATTAACAAAATACTCTAGTGGATCATGGTAACTGTCACATACAAATTAAGGTAGTATTGAGAAAAACAGAAAAATATGCAGTTTTACCCTAAAAAAAAAAAAAAAAAAAAAAAGCATTTTAAATCAAACTTCAGTAACTTTTCACTTTGCATTTTTATCCATTCGGTTCTCTTTGGTCTAAAAGACATAATAAGAAACTTTCCCCAAACTTCTAATGCAATTTTATGTCGGAGAGAAGAATTAAAAACTGTTCTCTGTACTTCCGAGTGTTCTTCCGACACTGGTGTGTGGCATTGCTTATTATAGATGCCCGATGGATGATGTCTTGATCGTTTGCTTGATTCCACCTAACCACTCTCCTATGAGGATTACGAATTATAATTCTTGTAGGGATTATAATTTATAATCCTTTGGCTAATGAATTATAACCCTATGATTTGACTCAACAGATATACCAGATACATGCAAATGACATTAATTTTTAAGACACTACTCTTTTATTACATACTGTTATACTAAAAGAGGAATTATTTAAAAATGCCTGATGTTGTGTTTTCAATATAATTATATAATTCTTATGTCAACATTAGTAATAAAGTAATATAAACATTATCTAAATTGCATAAAGGTATTAATGACTTCATTCTATATATAAATAGGTTATGTATTAGGAAAGCAAGTATTAATTTTTTAAGTATTAATTTTAAAAAGCTACATAATAACTTTATTTTCTGGTTTTTTTTCTTTTTTTCCTATAATTAAAATATATTTAAACATCATTTAAAGTGTCTAATGATTTGAATCATGTTCTCAACAAATATTTTGATTGAAATTGTTTTTGTAAAACTTTATACAAAATTGTATTTTAACTTTCAGTTTTAACATATTTTAGATTAAATTACTTTAGTGTGTATTTCAATATCTGTCTAAAGTTTACTGTGAAATTACATTTTTAATATAAACTGAAATTTGGTGTTCTGTATAATTAAGAAAATTTCAAGATAAAATTAATTTTTACTTTTTAACTTATGTAATTAATTACACTTAAAATTAATATTAATAGTATCAACAATTAATTTTAAACATTGTTACAAATCAAAATGTGGCCTACATTTTTAATAATTCTTTACAACATTTTGATTTTATTTGTGTTAACCAGGTCAGACTCATAAAGCAGCTTTTTACATAGTAGGAAGAGGAAGTGTATTTAACAGAAAAAAAAATTTTCTGTGAAGAAAAATAAAATTATACTTTTTTCTCATTTTTGTTGTTTCAAATTATCAAAAATTATCAAAAATATAATGAATACTGTTAATTTAATGTGAATAGTGAAATACTGTTAATTTCTTTAATTATCTCAAAAAAGACAATTTAAAACAATAGCAATATTTCATTTTATTATGAAAGAATTTTTTTAACTTATAAGCTATAAAAATTATAAGTTTGAAAATAAATTGTTTGCTCTGAACTTTAATAATGAATTTATTGCATGCAATACTGGTAGTTTCGCAGGTTTCCGGAATTGGATGATAAAAATCAATATTAATTTTACTTTCCTGTTCTTATCGGTAAAAGGAAAACATCATTAGGCAATGAGAAGAGTGTTGTTTTATTATAGTTATTTAATTTGTAAATTTTATATTTTTTATGTCATGAATAGACAAAATTTAGAAGGAATAATATAGAAATATATTATATTATTAATTGTTACATTTTAATTAAAAATATTACATTTATACACTATTTATATTGAATGTTGATATTGCTTGTAAAGAAATCAGTCAATTTTTATTTTATTACTGATATGTTATATAGTTAAACTTAAAAAACAGAAATGACATAACTACACTTTGATACTTAATAACTAACCCACTAATTAAGCTTCATATCAAAACTTGGCTCTTCATCTTTTTTATTTGGATTTACCTCTCTATGAACCTGTGAAATTTGACTTTTTTTTGTTAGTGAATAGTCATGGATTGAATAAATAGTGAGTTTATATAATATGAAAGTTGAATTATTTATCTATTTTTATAATTTAATATACCTATATATATTCAATAAATTTTGATTTAATATAATTTTACTTTAGGAAAAATGTTTACTATTAAATTAAAAAATAGCAAAAAATATTTATAGTTGATACCTTTTTTATTTGTAAAATTTTTCTATTTGTATAGATCTAATAAAGACAATTGAGAATAATGGAACAGTTTTTGACTTTCCTGACTTTGATGCAACTGAACCTCCGAATTTAGAAAATCGTGTAAGTATTTTTAAAGTGTTAAAACTTGGGGGGTTTACTGACTATTCAAAAATTTAAAAAATTAAAAACAAAAGATTTAAAATATAAAATATGGTGAAACCTATGTAAACTGCAATTGTACAGAACTGAATTATTTTTTCCATCTTGGCAGGTTTCCCTTTTGAACTGGGTTGTCTTTCTTTTTTCTTTAAACTAAATCAGATAAATGTCATATAGTTACATTCAATTTTTATAATAAAATCATTTTAACATACATAAAAAAACTTTTATTAATATGCTTAATTCAAAGTGATTTTAACTAAAGGTGGGAATATTTGAATGTAAGAATTGAGACCTTTTGATTGCAAGAAGTTCTAATTGTTCCCTAGAACTTGTGCTAGGTACAGTGGTACCTCAGGATATGAAATTAATCCGTTTCAAAACTGAGATTGTATCATGAAAATGTCGTAAGGTGAATCATTTTTTCTCATTATATATATATATAGTCTTATAATTTCATTTTTTTTTTAACAGACGATAGTAGAATTTCTGTTTAGTGCATCGCTCCCCAGAGGTCTCTGATTAAATCGAAAAATTTGTGATGGAGTCCGCAATCGGATGTTTGAATTGCCTTTTCTCCGTTTTCTTATTTACTGTTTTAATTTGTGTACAAAATATCTACATCAATGCACATGGTAAGTTATAAAATCTTTTTTAATCACATACGCATAAATGTTAAATTTATGACTTAATTTATTTATTAAAATGTTTAATAGAAGCGATGAACTTGTTTACTTTCAATTCCAACGCAATTGTAAATTCACCTTTCGTAATAATCAACATCTGTTTGTCATAATTGGAATTTCAATTTAAAGCATAAATAAATATCTGTATTTATATAATAATATATTAAATNTAGTGTTTGACATATTTTATATAAATATTTATAGTAATTACAGATTTTATAACAACAAAAACAATGCTTTTTAAATGTTCAAAACATCAACTTTTTGGAATCAGCATGTTTAATTTAAAGTACAATGTCTCTTACACACATTAAGTGTAATTTTTCTTTCTCTGTTGATTACTATGATATAATTTTTCAGAATATTTTTTATTCAATCACTATTTGGCATGATTTAAAAGCAATCCTTTGTTATTGTCCTATTTCCAATAATCTGATATTCATTAATACTAAAAATATATAATAACAATGCAAGAAAAGATAATTTTCTACACAAGAATTGTTATAATGAAATTTGTCTATAATTGCTAATAGCTTTTTTTGCAACAAGTCTTGCTTAATCTTGTTTTTATGACTCTAGAAATGATAAAATTAAATTTTATTTTATTATTTCTATTTCTGCAGATACAAAATATTGCATTATATTATGTCTTTCCAAAATATTTTTACACTATTTTGCAAATGCACAATAATAATTCGTGAGTTCAACAAATAAAACATATAAGTTGTAATAAAGTTATTTATAAAAATTATAGATTATGTTGCATGATTAAAATTTTTAATAGAAATAAATATCTAAATTCAAAATAAATAATGTAATTAATATAATAAAAATTAGCTTTTAGTACATATTTCATAAATACAGTAGAGCATTGATTATCCGAATATCTATTAACCGAAACGTCAATTAACTGAAAGCTTTCCAGTCAGCAAATTTAAATTTCCACTAGTGCTGTGGCGCTGCAATATTTGGCTATGTCTTGGGCTACTCCAATATTATTTTTGTTGGTGTGTGTGTTTTAGCTGGCAGCACTGGCACGATCATGAGAGGGTACTTAAGGACATGCCAGGATTTGAACAAATTTCAACATGTGATAGGTTAATATATTTTTCATACATAATC
>NW_019388918.1:0-5681 GCF_000671375.1 Centruroides sculpturatus
AATGAAGGCCGCAGGGCTCAGTTTCGTTGACCCAGAAAACACTGAATTTAGAATCCATCTTTCACCATGTTGTGAGAAATCAGTAAATTTTATGGAAGTCCGGAAAACTTATACTGATTCAACATCTCTTTTAAATGTTGTGGCGAACAGGTGGTCTGGGGACGTAGAGCAATGTTTGTGGCGACTAGCACATCTGTAATGATGCACGCCCCGCAAAACACCTGTTCGTTCAGGTTCTTTCAGGTGAGAACAAATTATATTTTAAGAACCTGTTCGTTCAAATTTTTAAAATATAATTTGTTCTCAAAATCACAGCTTTTATAGCTTTTTTTCACCATCTCATCCCATTTTACCCTTTCAAAAAAAAAACTATAACAATTTTTATTTACACTTGTTTTTATAGTACAATAATACATCCACACATTATTTGTATATTCTATTTTAATCATATAAACCATTTTAAGTTCGTTATGTTTATTTCAGATATTCATGAGATAATAAATTCAATATTCGTAGCCGGTATTTTCTTTAAATAGAATCATAATATCAACCAAAGTACCATACGCGTCACTTATACTTCTTCTGACATCTTCCCATTTTTCCTCAAGTTCACGATAAGTTCTTTCTTCGTCTAGAGTAACACGAACGCAACATTAGTTTTGTTGTAAGAATCTTATTTTGTATGAAAAAATATATTTACTTGAGTAAACAATTTTTTGAATAATTAATATTACAAATTATAGTAAATATTATAATTTTTATAAACTTTAGTTTTACCTGGCTGCTCAGATTGCCTGACTTTTCTGCTCTTTACTTGTGTATTTGCAGTTTCTTCTGTTGATAAATTCCCTTCGTTTGATTGAACTATATCACTTACGTTCTTCTTATTATTATTCTCATTTATTTCAATTTTAATGCGTCGCTTTGTTAATCGTGTTGCCTCACTAAAATATACTACAAGAAATAGAAAGAGTACTGAGGCAATTTTCATATTCATTTCTTCAAATACGATATTATTCATATCGTATTTGATATTTTAACTTTTATATGCTTTCGTTCTGTTGTAGAGTAATAACTAGTGTAACATAAGACGTGCGTTTGTTCAAATGAATTATAAATTTGACAGTATGATTACTTCAATACAGATTATATTACAATAATTATAAAAGTTTAATTATCTATGAAATTGCATTACCAACGCAATCTCATTATATATGAAACTTAATACCAGATGAAAACCTATAAATTAATCTTTTAGATAAATATGGAGTACCGTTTATTTTTTAAAATATCTCACAGCTCAAAACAAGTTAATATTTTATTTGATTTCTAATAAATCTATTAAAAGCTTAATATAGAATATTTGTTATTTTTAATGATTTTTGTCTGAAACAGTCATTATTGGTAATATTAGATTAGTAGGCAATTATATGATTATGAAATTGTATTTTTTTATACTCTGAAAACAGTTTTTTCATAAATTATATATTTACATTTAGACAAAACTTTTATCGTATTTCTCTTAATTATATTATTAATTTTTATACTTACTGGAAAAATAATAAATTAAAATTAATTTTAAATTATACACATTTTTATCAAGTATAAAAATAAATGATAAATTAACATTGTAGTATATACAGTTGACCCCCCCCCTACAACACGGTAGATACGTTCCGTTTTATGTGATTTTCGTGTTGTACAAGTCAATTAAATACATGAACCAATCACAGCCCGCCACGTGTGCAGTTTATGGACTATGGCTGTTTGGAAGGTTTTCTTCCATAAAATTAATCGATTCTAGACTAATTTGACTCAACATTTCCAAAATACGTATAAATTTTTGGGAATAATCCACATAAACTATGCTATAGATAAGAAATTGTAGGATTACTTATCGAGTGTGTACCGTTCGACAATATCGTTACTTAAGCTTGTTTTCGTCGCGGAGCGCCGCTCCACGACGAAAACAAGCATAAGCAATCGAGACATTTCAATTTTCAACGCGAGTGTTGAATGTTGAAGTCAACAATTTGACATCATCAATGACGTTCCAACTCGAGTACGAAGTGCTTAGTTCCCATAATTCCATTCTCAGCATGATGGATTTCATTCAAATGTCTTACCAATTACTTACAATTCATTGGAAAGTAGTACGTGCGACTAAATATCCAGTCAACATACGTGCGACTAAATATCCAGATGGCACAATGCGCTGATTGGTCAGCTGAATGACGTCAACCTACTAAAATCGAATGGATCAGCCTAAACTTTGTATTGTTGTTGTTGTTGCTGTGAGAGCAGGGAGACATAATATATTAGTTATAGACATTTCGTCTAAAACTTGATAAAAAGCACTTATTTATATTTTCAGTAGCTTTTGTGTGCATTGACATTAATTGAAAATTTTGCAATCATTTTAACATTAAACTAAGTTACGTGATATCAAAGGTTTTAATGCTGAGACATTTTTAAACATCAAGAAGTAACTTTTATCTGTTTTGCACATTTACTTTAATAATAAAATAATCAAAAACAACAAATATAAATTGCAAATTAAGTTTTTTTTACATTATTTATTAGACAATACAGTATTTTTAACCTTACAAAAACTTGTATTTAATGTTTAATATATATATATTACAATAGAATATGCTAAGTGAAAATGCAGATTAGTTAACAATTTAACGTATATTTTCACCTAAACATAAATCATAGTTTTTAATGCATAATTGTTAAAACATTTTAAATAATAAGTTATTTTTTCTACAAATTTTCTAATCTATTGATTTGCTTTTCAAATCAAATCCTGTGAAAACTTAAATATAGACACTGGATATATAATTTTCTATGCAACCAGGTATACAGCACTTACAAGGCATCTAGAAATAGTTATTCATTAGAATGGTAATATTATTTTAACAAAAAATAAAAAGGATTAAAAAATAGTTTACTATGAAAACATTACAGTACAAATGTAACATTACCTTTTCCTGATATATATTGATAAAAATTTCCATGATGAAATGTATGGAAATTCTTATTTAAAACATATATAATTATTATAATCAAAGGAATTTAAATACTTACAGTTTTATTGATTGTTAAATAATGTATACAAGAATTCTATACTTTTAATTTGAAAAATGGTCATACAAATTTGGTTAAAAACACTTACAGATATATCCATGATGGAACTGGATATATGAAATTTCTGTAAATTTGAAAAGTATTGTTTCTTAAAACACAGATTTTGAACCGACATTCAAAAGCACAAAATGTCTATTGACAGAAAAAACTGTCAATTCTAACCAAAACATTAAAAGAAATTCTAATAAGAGTAATCTATGGAGAATATTCTTTATTCAAAATTGTTCAACAACTTTTACATTTAAACTTTATAATTTGTTAAGCAAGATTTGTGAAAATTTCTCTTTCAGAGGTATACAAAACTTAGTTAATTTTATTGTTTCATCTAACTATATTAAATGCATGTGACAAATTCAAAGAATATTCTGACTTATCTTAATTAATTATAAATTTCATCCTTTCTCGATCTTTTTATGAATAATATCTGTAACAAAGTATAAATTTTCTNCAATGCGCTGATTGGTCAGCTGAATGACGTCAACCTACTAAAATCGAATGGATCAGCCTAAACTTTGTATTGTTGTTGTTGTTGCTGTGAGAGCAGGGAGACATAATATATTAGTTATAGACATTTCGTCTAAAACTTGATAAAAAGCACTTATTTATATTTTCAGTAGCTTTTGTGTGCATTGACATTAATTGAAAATTTTGCAATCATTTTAACATTAAACTAAGTTACGTGATATCAAAGGTTTTAATGCTGAGACATTTTTAAACATCAAGAAGTAACTTTTATCTGTTTTGCACATTTACTTTAATAATAAAATAATCAAAAACAACAAATATAAATTGCAAATTAAGTTTTTTTTACATTATTTATTAGACAATACAGTATTTTTAACCTTACAAAAACTTGTATTTAATGTTTAATATATATATATTACAATAGAATATGCTAAGTGAAAATGCAGATTAGTTAACAATTTAACGTATATTTTCACCTAAACATAAATCATAGTTTTTAATGCATAATTGTTAAAACATTTTAAATAATAAGTTATTTTTTCTACAAATTTTCTAATCTATTGATTTGCTTTTCAAATCAAATCCTGTGAAAACTTAAATATAGACACTGGATATATAATTTTCTATGCAACCAGGTATACAGCACTTACAAGGCATCTAGAAATAGTTATTCATTAGAATGGTAATATTATTTTAACAAAAAATAAAAAGGATTAAAAAATAGTTTACTATGAAAACATTACAGTACAAATGTAACATTACCTTTTCCTGATATATATTGATAAAAATTTCCATGATGAAATGTATGGAAATTCTTATTTAAAACATATATAATTATTATAATCAAAGGAATTTAAATACTTACAGTTTTATTGATTGTTAAATAATGTATACAAGAATTCTATACTTTTAATTTGAAAAATGGTCATACAAATTTGGTTAAAAACACTTACAGATATATCCATGATGGAACTGGATATATGAAATTTCTGTAAATTTGAAAAGTATTGTTTCTTAAAACACAGATTTTGAACCGACATTCAAAAGCACAAAATGTCTATTGACAGAAAAAACTGTCAATTCTAACCAAAACATTAAAAGAAATTCTAATAAGAGTAATCTATGGAGAATATTCTTTATTCAAAATTGTTCAACAACTTTTACATTTAAACTTTATAATTTGTTAAGCAAGATTTGTGAAAATTTCTCTTTCAGAGGTATACAAAACTTAGTTAATTTTATTGTTTCATCTAACTATATTAAATGCATATGACAAATTCAAAGAATATTCTGACTTATCTTAATTATAAATTTCATCCTTTCTCGAACATTTTATGAATAATATCTGTAACAAAGTATAAATTTTCTCTTATTTATTATCTGTGCACGTAAATTTGAAACACTAATCGCACTATTAAAATGGTCTCTTGTGTATGATTTACTTCAGAGGTGCATAAAGATCAAGTATGAAGTTAAATGTTCAAAAAATAATAATCAGCTGTATTTTCACTTTATACTCACTCCAAATTACGACAACTAAAAAAATTAATCTATTTCATCATGATTCGTTCTGACAACCACAAAATATAACCTATACTTTGGTGGGCTGACGTCATTCAGCTGACCAATCAGCGCTTTGTGCCATCTGGATATTTAGTCATACGTGTCAACATATCTGTTGAATGCTGAGTTTGTTCAGACAGCGCTGACAACAGCGCTACTTCAACATTGAAAAAAGGAATGACTTTTAACCGCTTTATTCCCGATCAATTTTTGATATTAATGTAATTAAACGTAAAAAATACTTAAAACTGAAAAAACAAAGTAATGAGTTCATTTTGAAGAAAAAGCTTCAAACTTTATTTTCCTTTGTTTCACCTTTTTGCGAAATCTGACACTGATGAGTCATTGTGTTTACAGCTGGATGACCTTGAGAACAGCTGCTGTCGGATTTCCCGGAACATTCTGATAAAAGTCTCAGGAGGGTTTATAGTAGGGTGAGTAATAGCTGGCCGTATATTTTTAAATATTTTTAAAAAATTAAAATTTTTATTGCGATTTTCGAC
>NW_019388919.1:0-5637 GCF_000671375.1 Centruroides sculpturatus
AAATCAGCAAATTCGTAAAATTTTTGTTTATTTTGAACAATCCGGATAATCGAAAATCCAGATAATGGAGGTTCTACTGTATTTTGATGTAATTATTTGCAGGAAGATGGTAGTGACTCACATACATAAAAAAACTTTTACTTCTCATATAAATGTTCAATACAAACTGGTTCATAAATGTTTTTTATATTATGTATAGCAGTCATTCTCAACTTATTTTAACACAGAAAAGTAAAATACTCAGTAGAACCTGTCTACATCCCATTCCCACCAAAGTCAAACTATAAGTTTATGGCACCCCTAACCTCAAAAATGTACATTCAATCAATAGAGATAAAAAAGCAAATAAAAAAATAGAATGAAATACCAACAATTATTTGTCTTTTAAAAAAAGCTTCTGATGTGAAACAGGATTCTCCATGCACTATTAGTTAATATGCCACTCACCAAACCATGTCATGAAAAAAGCAAAATCACAAAATGCAGGGATCTGAAATCAATCCGAACTTTTGAAAAAAACGTTCTATCTTACTAGCCATTTGTTTGATATTGAGACCTGAAGATGTCTGTTTCACATAGATGAAAACATTCATAAGAATTTTGCTTTTTTAGTGACATGAACTGGTGACAGTTTGGTGAGTGGCATATTTACAATTACCCAGTTTTTAAGATATATTGAAGATGGCTTCACTATTAGTAATTAAATGATTAATGTTGAATGTGCCTACATACAAATTTAGGACTGCAAATAATGTTTTTTCCTGCCATTACATATTTTTATATCAAGGGATCTCTTGTACAATATCTGTGTAGCAATAAATTAAAAAAGTTCCATTGTATTCATCAAAACATGGAATACTTTGCAGTTAAAATTGCAGATAAAATAATGTCTTATATGGCTGATTTTCAAGATAAATAAATAACTTTTCAGCATCAAAAATGTTTGATTTTTAAAACTATTTTTGGAAATTGCTTTTGCTTCAATCATCAGAATACAGAACTAAAATGTTTTGATGCTACTGTAAGGTTCCAATCCAAGTTCAAACCTATTATTAATAGCTCTAAAAATATATATTTAAAACAAAAAAATAAATTGTATTAAATGAATGCAGCATGAAGCAATGTGAACACAAACAACAAGAGTCCGTAGCTTGATTCAGACATGCGTCAGAGAATAGATCAGTGTCAGTCCCGGAAAGTTCAATTTTGACTCTGATACTCATATACAAATGATCAAAGTTAAATTGAATTGAAAAACTGGGATGTTTAATGAAAGAAAAACATTGTGTTTAGTAGTTAAAATTCCAAAACATTTTGATCATTATGATCTAAAATATGAGCACAGGTTCAAAGTTCCATCAATATCACCACGTCAAAGTTGAGAGATGCATCGAGTTGAATATAGAAAATCGATCTTTCTCATGACCCAATCCAATCTTATTTTTCATGTGAAAACAAGGGAAGAGACCAATTGGGAAATGATGAGAGGGAATCAAAACAAATGGAGCAAGAAATTAAGGGATGAAATCCCTTAAATACACCCAGATTTCAAGGACAGAGGTGGATTTCTGTCATTTTGTACATCACCAACTGTGCACTCCTTTCACCGTGAATTGTGTGTCATCATCCTGTCTTCACTTTGCCAGTGACTGTCATCCACCATCTGCCAGACTTTTACCCACAACACTGCCCCAAGGCTGCCGACTATTCCTCAAGGATCCACCATAGAATATCATCATCTGAGTAGGAGCATCTCTCCAAAAGACTTTGTAAACCTCCAGTTTACAAATTTTAATATATTGGTTTTAATTGTAATGGTGCCCAAGTCAGTGTGTGTCCACAACCACCTACATACATTTTTTTATCCCTCGTTCATGATAACTGGAGTCTAACTGGCTCTCCCTTCCCTGGTTGGCAAACTTTACACTACTATTATTCAATTTTCCTATTTAGTCATAGATTCAAATAATAGGATTAAATGTACTCTTTATAATATTTAATATTTAAAAAGAATAAGTAGTTTTTGATATTTTCAACATATAAAGCTAAATATTTGTTATGACTTTTTAAGAAGTTTAGGTATTTTTTATTTTCAGTAGTTCTCAATTATGAATATAGGTATTAGGAATTAGGTAGATATTGGCATGGAAAGGGATAAAAGATGACATCTAATAGCAGTAAAAAAGGTTCAAATCACAGAAAATTTAATAGGAAGGAAAAATGTTAAGAGAAAATGAATAATTAGATTCATAAATGTGGACATAGATCTACAAAAAAAATGACAGTAATGCTTTGGCATGAATAATAAATTTACATATATGAATATTAAGTTTACATATATCATTCAAGGAACTAAAACTGTAAATATTCAAAGATGATAAAAATTGTATACATTTATAGTTATTAAAATAGAATCATATAAAAATAGACAAACACCTTGGATTTAAAATATCAACTAGATAAAATTTTAAGTTTTTAGATTTAAGTCTCCATTCTCTAACATTGAATTTTAACAGAAATGTTTGAATTTATTTCAACATTAAAAAACTGTATAAAAGATGGTGTAGAAAGCTTTCTTTTATGTTTGTCAACAGTAACAAATATAAATTTGTTTTATTATTGTGATATACTTTTGATCTCTATTAAATATATCTTTGATAAACTTAGATATAGTCAACAGAGAAAAAGTTTTCTGTATCATATCTATTAAACAGAAATCTATAAAACAGAAGACATAGGAATACTGAGTGCCACATAAAAAGAAATGATATGAAAGCTCTAAGGGCATTCTAAAATTATCTTAAATATAGATAATTTTGAAATATAAGGACATTTTTTTATGATGCATATCATTATAATTACTCAAATTATAATTTAAGAATTTTTAAAACTAGTTTTATCATCATTCTTTGTCATTTGATTCAACATATTGAAATATTACAGCAATGTAAAATTATTTAAGATTTGCATTATAATACTAAATGTATATATGCATTCACTGACAAAAAATTATGCAACCAGATAGACTTGTCCATTACTACAAAACTCAGCATACAGCTATATATAAATGATTACAGTTGTGGCCTGATAATACATGAGGAATGCCACCTGAGTGCCTTAAAATTCCTAATCCAGTATTTTATAAAAAAAAAAAAGCTTACAGAGGACCACTGCGTACAAAATTTTCAGCATGCCTGAGATTCAGAGATCTTCAAACACAAGGCATGTCTGCATATGGTCAAAAACATTATGCACAGATGACGGAGTTTGACAAAGGCTACATCACTGAGCGAGAGATGCAGGATGGTTGTCCACCATTTGTGTCATTTTGACCTGACTGTGAAGAAGTGTTGGGGTAGTGGATATGTGAGTGCACATGTACAGGGGAGGCAAGCTCTGGATTCCCCAGACAGATGAGAGATGATCTTATGACCAAACAGTCATGAGAGATGACTGTTTGGTCATAAGACAAACACAAACCACCATCCTGAGACAGGTGGAAGACTTATTACAGAATCCTGCCTTTTTCCAAACCATTGGCAGGTGACTAGCAGAGGCAAAATTGCACACTTAGCAACTACTATCATCCTGTCATGATCTGTTACAGTACCATGTAAACATGGTACTGTAACAGGATGGTCTATATCAGTTTATGCTTCTCTGTTACAGTACCATGTCTACATGGTACTGTAACAGAGAAGCATAAACTGATATAGACTGGAAGCTTATCATTTTTAGTGACAAGTCTGGTTCTATTTGCAAATGAACAATAACTGCTATAAAGGGCCACTGGTGAATGCTTCAATCCTACTTTTACTGTTGCTGGTTTGGGAAACCATTATATATAACAGTCACTCCTAGTAATGGTGCAAGTGACATTGACAGCACAGTGAAACATTCAGGAAATCTTGCATCATGTGTAGCCTTTTATGACAGGGCTGCAAATAGCCATTTTCCAGCAAGATAATACAAAATTAGAGGAATGCTTGTGATGGAAACACAAAAAATTAATAATAATCATCATCAATTATAAATGTTAATTATGCAATTACAAAAATTCTCCACTGGAATGCATCATATCTTTATATAAGCTTGAAATAAACAAATCAAATCTCATTAAACAAAAGTTAAATTTTAACTTGTTCTTTTTTGATGTTTATTTTAGTATTATGTCAGTCTTATGATATTCTATCTATGACTCTATTTTCTATGCTTGATACTGATATAGAACTAGCTTTTTTTCAATTAACATTTGCATTTAATTTAAAACTAATCTCAACATAAAATAGAATCTTGGAGTTATCTTATCTTACAAGGAGAGTGCACGTGGTGAGAAATGCAAATCTGAACTAAACTTTTACAGTTTGTAGGATGAAGTTTCTTAGTACACACACAAAATATTAAGTGTAGATGGTCTGCCATTCAATAATAATTACCAAAGAAAGATTTTTATGTCCATTATAAAGAGTGGGATAAGGATGACATTTTAATGTGCTGCATGGTAGCATTCTCAGACCTCCACCTACTATATTGTTGTCCTGACTTTGAATCACAATATTTTTGGAAGTTTTTTCATACTTCTGTTAAAATAACATTTAAACAAAACAAGTTTGAAATTTTGTTGACTGTAATTTTTACCATTTCTGAAATACTTGCTGTTGGATTGTTTGCCACTCTACTGTCAATTTGCAATAATTCTTCTGCACATCTTTTAAAATTATTTTGAAACAACTGTTGAATATCTAAGTGTATAATAAACTGTGTGAAAAGCATTAGGAAAGGAAACTTTAGACAATGGCACTGGCTTAATTTTACAAACAATGAGAAAAAATTTTGATCTGATCATTTTGATAGCTTATAACCAAATCCAACTACCAGTTTTAAATTTGTAAGTACAGCAATAAGGCAATAAAGCAATAAAACTAGTCTGTTTCAAATACCTAGGTCAAGGTCAAGTACTACTAGTCAAGAAATGCTTTCTAACAAATTAAATATATACATTATTTATAAATACAGTCGACCCCCCTATAATTACGGTCCCTATAATTACGATTCCTATAAAACTACGAAAAAATTGTGACCAGTATCCGTAAAAAACAGTAAAAACCCCCTATATCTTATACGGGGGTTTTTTACTGTTTTTTTTACTGTTTCCAAAGAATGGAAACAGTAAAAAAATCTTATAGGGGGTTTTTTACTGTTTCCAAAGAATGGAACGTATCTATATCTTATAGTGGGATCGACTGTAATATTCAACTTAAAGTAAACAAAATAATTTTTGTCTTAACAAAAGTTAGAAAATGTTCCAGAAACATTGTGATCCAAAGTCAGGACAGCATTACAGCCTGCTAAGGTATTAGTAAGGTTTAGTATGCCACCACGCAGTGCTTTAAAATGTCGTCTTTATTGCACTCTTTATAACAGACACTAAAATTGTTTCTGTTAATTATTATTGAATGGCTGGCCATCTACAAATAATATTTTGTATGTATACTCAGGAAGCTCTCACCTACAAACTGTTAAAGTTTATTTCAGATTTGCATTTCCCACCATGTGCACTTTTCTTCTTATTTAAGAGAATCTGGAAAAAGAAAAATTTGGCTTATAAATATTTTTTTGTAAATAATCACACTTTTT
>NW_019388920.1:0-5635 GCF_000671375.1 Centruroides sculpturatus
CCAAGGTAAATTTGGTAAATATTTGATTAGTTTATTGATGAAGATACTAACTGTCTGTATACAGTCAAATTTCAATACAGCAATTATTGATATAACAATAAATCCCTCCATAATGATAAAAAACATAATTCAATTATGCAGTTTGCATTAGCTTCATGTAAAACTTCTGATTCAATGATATCCTCTACTGCAATAAATCTGTTTAGCAACACATTTTTTTTTTTACTGTACATGTAAAAAACACAGTATTTTCCAGATAAGTGATTAAAAAAATTAAAATTTAATTTATACAAAAATAAACATCCAATATGTATATATTAAAGCCAAACGATAGCTGAATTATATCAGACTATATTTATTTTATTGCATTATCATTCATTTTTTAAATCAAAATGTGTCATTGGGTATCAGTTCAGATGAGAGCAGGGTTACCAGATTTAGTGTGTTTTTGGTATTTTTCACCTAAATTTTTTTAGCACTTAAAATATTTTAATTAGCATTTTTATTTATCATAATAAATTCTCTTAGAAGGTGTACAGGAATGTTTTAGTGTTGTAAACTACACTTATTAAAATAATTACTCTTTAAAAAATTATATTTTAGAATTAGTTTAGTTTACTTAGTTCATTTTTGCATAGGAATATTCAGGCTCTGACTGAGTTTAGATTTTGATGTTTAACATATACTCTAGAAATATTATGAAATAAAATCACTTAAATCTTGTACTAGAGAAGACTAATAATACTACATGTTTTCTGTTATAACATTGTCTAATTCTAGAAATAACCGTATTTGTAGTCTAATGTTAAATTAGGGAGAGAATACTTTTTAAAAATATTCACTATAACAATAAACTTCTCTACAATTTTTTCCTTGTTTTACTAAATATTGCTATAGAAGGATTTGACTGTATAAACATTTAAATTGAAATTCTTATTCAATAAGCATTTAACTCAATAACTGATCTTGAAGAAATATTATTATAGATGAAAAAAAATCATTAATTAAACTCATTCATGCTGTGCTTTATTATATTAGCATATTTAGATAATAATCCTTGTCTAATTAATTGAAAAATAAACTGAATTATCAATAAAAACATTTATTTAAACAGGGAGTATCTCTCAAGTATCCCCCTCCAATTTTGGTGATTCTTATATGTGTTGTAGAATATAAAAAAAATTATTATAAAATAAAATAAAGAGAGCTTCTCTATTATGAAACTGTGTCTTTCATTAAATTATATTTTGAGACACCATGAAATGTTCATACTAAACACTGGACTTTTTCACATCTAATTTATTTTCTGATGTACAGTACTTTACAGCATATAAACCAATTTTTCCAAATGCCAATACACATTTTGGGCTAGTGACCCTCATCTGTTGGCCGATATGTTTTCTACAATGGTTGTAAATGTATTGTTAACATTAGTGTTGTGGAGTTGGAGTTGCCAGAGACTGATGTTTTAGAGTGGAGACAGAGTCAGTAAAATTCTATCGACTCCAGCCTCGAATTTTACTGTTGGTAAAATGTAAAGTACAAAAAATACTTTTTAATTAGTATCTAAACAAATTTCTTAGAAAATGGACACTTTGATAAATTTAGATATCAAAATATATTCACCTATAAAGGCCATTTCACACCAAAATTTTATGTGACTGCACTATACTTTCAGGAAATAGCTTTTATAATTTAAGCAAATATTTTCACATCACCTGGAAAGCTGTTCTCCATATAACACACACACACTAGGTATGTTTTTGCTATTATCCAACAAAAATTATGAAACATGGTGCAATACTTGACTGACTTTGCATTTGTTAAAAGGTATCTTAAACTTCATATTACATAAGTTATATTAATATTTATTTAGAATAGCTCATATATTATACAAATCAAAATTATATGAAAAAAATTGAAACTGAGTAACTGAGCAATTTCCATTTTAAAAATTACCTGCAGTCCAATGTCTATTATCAACACTTCATGGTATCTCAAACTGAATAGTATGAACCAATCAAAAAGCAAATAATTTTTTCAAATGTGCTAGTGTATCAATTGATTGGTTTTAGATACTGGCACACAACACAATCTGCAATCAAGGGAATGTGCCTTCTGGGTGATGTTTTAAAGGAAAGTGGCCCCTATTTGGGCATTATTGATGCCAAAAAGAACCCGGAAAATGCACCAATCGGCGCGTTGACCTAAGTGCCAACCCAACCAACTACCACTGTTTAGGGATCGAATACACTTAGCCACTGGTGCAGTATGGGTGTTGGATGGAGAAGATACATGAGTGATTCTATGTATAAAATCTTTTGCAGCATTCTCAATCAGGATTTGATTGCAGATCCTTTGCAGAGACAGTGTACTGCTTGGTCATCTGGCCGGCTTTCAATGTATGAAAAGACAATGAATGTATATAATAGTTCGTATAAACATCACAGTAGCTCAGAATATACATGTCAAGATGGAATCTGTACTTTACTAATAAAAGATAATAGGATCTCTAGATCATTTTAAGGGGAAAATGTGAAATTCTAGTCTTGTATAAAATAATAATAAAAAAACTGTTAAAGGAAAAAAGAAAATGAGTTTCTAAAATTAAAAATTTTCTTTTAGAAAATTAAAACAGTCAAAGGTCTAATATATTTTTAGAAATTGTCTCAGATAAAAGCAATAAAAGACAGCATGTAATAAAAAAAAAAAAGAAAAGAAAAATGTATATTTAATGTATATTCTTCAGTGAGTTTGTAAAAGAACTTGTAACCCAAAAACCATCTGCTTTAAACTGAAAAAAAAAACATAAGTGACCAAAATGCATATTTAATAAAATTGAAAAGCCAAAAATCTATTTGTGTCCAAGTGAAAACATTTCAAAAGATGTGATAAGTGCTGACTAGAAACTGATATAAAAGCTTAATTGCCATTAAATTTTAAAACAAAGATGGAGCTATTATTGGGCTACAGTTGAACAGCAGACAGATAACAGTGGGAATTTATAGGTTTACATTTTTCAAATTGTAGCCCAAATATCTTTGAAATTTTGAAATGTGCTTTCAAGAACAACATTTCAAAATTTCTAGCTCCATCATGTCACTATGCAGTTTAATTAAGCAAGAACTTGGAAGTGCAGAGATAATAATAAAAAGTTTATGATATGGCTTATAAGTGCCAAGCTTATCTTTACCAAAGAGAAATTCCCAAGAAAAAATATGGTTTTCATTTCAGGTGCCATAATTTTTATCTTATGATTTTCTTTGAATGTCAATTGTTTTTGACAAATTAACTTTTTCACTGCCTTTCTATTAATAACTATTTATTATTGCTTCTATATCATAATTTAGTCTTAAAACAGTTAATATAAACACAACGAAAAAATAAAACCAAGATCAGAATCTAACTGCAACAAACTAAAGGAGGAAGTGAAAACTGCAAATGTAATTAATAGAATTGTTCCAGCTTATTATTTGCCGGTTTAATTTCTTGGGGCAGAATTGTATGCATCGGTCCAAGATGACTGGTATATTTTTCCAAAATTCATATTTAAAA
This sequence comes from Centruroides sculpturatus, assembly GCF_000671375.1. Taxonomy (NCBI): domain Eukaryota; kingdom Metazoa; phylum Arthropoda; class Arachnida; order Scorpiones; family Buthidae; genus Centruroides; species Centruroides sculpturatus. Next base: position 3,556 of record NW_019388920.1, read on the forward strand.
TTCTACAATATACTTGAGTTTAGTCAACTGTTGGTTGGAAATTAACTATTCTTGTAGTAGCTGGAGCAAGAGAAACTATTTTGCAAACCAATTTATTATGCCATTATCAAATAATTGTCTTTTTCATTTATTGTATTTAAATTGTTTCTTTAAATTGATTAAACTTAAATCAATTTTTGATAATTAACTAATAAAAGTGGAATTTGGCTGATTAAGATGTATGTTTCTTTATGTACTTGAAAGTTTTTCTGAGGTAAATTCATTATGTCCATTGTTTCATTCTCACCATCAATTTTAGTACAACGTTTTTTAGTGAAATTTTAGATTAAAATATTTGGATACCTAGTGGTATCTTCCTTATAAAAGGAATTGTAGTATGACAGACAGGTCAGAGTCGGAGCTACACATTTCAAATTTGCAGGAGTTGGACTATTTGTTTACCGATTTCACCACACTGGTTGATATACATAAAACCGAACACCACCATGTATTGTAAACCAGTTAAAATTCCTAAAACTTGAATAAAAATTTAAAAAGAACATTAGGGCAATTTCCATTTTAAAAATTACCTGCAGTCCAGTGGCTATTATCAACACTTCATGGTGTCTCAAAATATAATATAAAGAGAGCTGTTTTTTCTTTTGGTGATAAATGTTTTAGGAGATGAAATTAGCCTTTAAAGTTGAGTATGTCAAGAAGTGATATTAGAGTTTCATTCAGAAACATTTATCTGATTTGAATGAAACCAATATAAAACTACTTTTTATAATGAGTAATCAAAAACATATATTTTTCTGATGTTTAGAGAAATTATTTTGAGAATCAATTATCCCTGTGCAGTGGCATAAGTAAGATTTTGCCATGGGGTGATCTAGGAGGATGATCTAAAAAGTACGATCAGAATGAAGAAAAATTAAGCACTGCCAATAAATGAGCATCCCTTATATACTCTCTGGACAAATGTTCTAGAATGTTTCTGATACATCTAGAAGGAAACTTCAAAAACAATCTTGATAACTGAGCATTCATTTTTACTTTCCCAGCTGTTATATATAACAGAAGGAAAGTATGATAAGGGGTCAAAAAATGACTCCTCAAGATTTTTGTTTTTTGACTTGGGAGATTTTGAAATATCAAGAAATGCAAAACTTTTGGGTTTTTTTTTTTGTCTCTATGGATGTTAGTGTATGGGTGGGCATAATTTTGTTCACCCTGTTTGAAGCTTTATAACTCCTGTGCTTTTTGTCAAAAATTTCTGAAATTTTGCAGGAGGTTTGTGTATTAGGAGGATTGATGCTATTAAATTTTGGTGATTAAAGGTCGAACTTTAAAATTATTTTTATTATTATTTTTGCATTAAAAATTCTTTTCAGCATCTTACATTTCTATTCAATATTTTTTATGACCAATATTCTTTTTTCTTAATGAAATGAAAACTTTTCTCTTTGTGATATAAATTTTTGTCAAAGTGAATTAATAGTTTTTAATATTTATTAGCAACAAGATTTATTATAAAATATAAAGTAGCCAATTTTCAATAGATCCTTAATTAGTTCTAAATTTAAAAAAGCATTCTTAGAAGCTTGTAAAGAAGCTTTCAGTGAATGTATTCAGATACACGAGGAGAGACAAAAAGAATTAAATGAATTTCTGGAAGGTAGAGGAAAAGTACAGAAAAAAGCAAGAGCTGAATCAATGAAAGAAATTGAAGATTTTTTAACCTACAAAGAATTGGTATGATAATATGATTAATGAGTAATTAAAACATTTTGCTAATGTTTAATTGCTTTAAAAACATATTGGAATACAAATATTGAGTTGGTAGTAAAGTAATTTCATTTTTAAATTCTATAACAAATAATTGATTTTTGTTCTTTCTACCTTTTCTTAATATGGTAACCCTATGATCTAAAGGCATATAAATATATAAACTCAAAGTCTAATGTTATTAATCAAAGACAAACAATTGGTATAATGAATCAGGCCATTTTTCAACTGCTATTAATAACTAAATTCTAACTAATTTGGTACAAGAGGTAGATATTAGGTGCTATCTCTTATTAAACTTAATAGTTATAAT
>NW_019388921.1:0-5630 GCF_000671375.1 Centruroides sculpturatus
ATTATCTGTTTAATATTTTAAAATTTACAGTTAAGCAACCAATATTTTTAACAAACTATTTTGTTATAAAAGTCCTTTATTTTACAGCACAATGTCCGTGCAATGTACTCCTCTTTTCTATAACAAAGAACCTTAGTAGGCCTATACTGTATACTGTTTATCATCTTACTGGAGTGCATTAAATCCAATTGAGAATTTTTGCCAAAATCATATTCTAATTAAAACAGAATTACAAATTGCCCTATCTATTATCCAAATTTAATAAAGAATATCCAGGCTCATCACGGAAAATGATTGAACCGAATTTACCAATGGCAGAACAACTCACTTTACTGTTTTACATACGGCACTTCTTAAAGTTTTTGTAATTACAGTACGTTAGTGTTTTAGCGGCGAAACACGAAAATATCTTGTTTAAATTTAAAATCTTTTTTAAACTTTAAAGTTAAACAAGACTTGCCCTTTGTTGTAAATAATGTGAATACGAACGGTTGTTTTATTCACATGTCATTTTACTGTATCTGGATTTTATTCTGTACTTTGTTTATTTTGAAGATGGTTTTATTTTATTTTAATTAAGAACTATTGAATTAAAAGTTTAAATGTTTAATCATTAGGCTATAACATTATTATAGTCCAATTGAACAGAACTTTGTACGAAGTATAAAGTGTTAATTATTAGTAAGCTATCAACCGTTTCTTTGGCTTCTGATTTCCATTGAATCAAACAAACTACATCAACTTTAATTATATTCATTCAACTGTGAAAATTTTGTTTTGAAATCATTACAAAGCCAATTCAGAATAAGAACATTTTCGATTTTTAAATTTCTACAATAATGAAAATCTCAAAAATTCAACATTTTTATGACTTACATTACATTATTAATTCTATATTATAGGTTAAAATTTAAAAAATAGTCGAAACCGAAATAGACTTACCTGTTTGTGAGCTTATTCGAATTTCAGACTGTAGATATATGAGCTATGTGAATATCACTAAATAAAAACCCTCTAAAAACATGAAAATTTGATGAGATTTATAGATTACTGCATTCAAGTAAACAATGGCTCGCGTTTTATAACTGGGTTGTTTAGCACGATTAATCTCATTTTAATTAAATATTATTATTAATTCAATATTTGAAAAAAGCTAAAACATGACTTTAATTATTGTTTACGAGTTAAATTCGAAGTTAATGTCTAAATGATTAATCGTAAAGAAAAACGTTCTGTTTTTGTATTATATCACGTAATATTATAGAATTAAATTCAATATTAAGCAGTTAATCCGATAAAAATTCCAAATTAAAGAATTCTACGTATTATATTTATTAATTTTTCCGAGAAAACGATTTTATATACAGTATTTATGAGTTTTGCAGATCTATCAACTGCTTTTAAACAAGTGAAGAATAACGACTTATTTTCATAAAGTATTTATTAACTTTTTGCAATTATCGACTTTTTATTCGAATAAAACAGCTCGTCCTTAAAGCTTGAAATAATAACAGCTTAGAATTTCTGAAAACTTCAAGAAAAAATGTAAAATTAATAAATACAGTAAACTACGATAGAGAGATGCCATATTTATTTAACAAACTTTAACAGAAAATAAAATGTACAGTACAATACACAGGTGTAGGTTACTTTTTAATTATTTTCTCATTACTAGTATAGCCTATAGAGAGTAAGAAATATCATTCCTTGTAAAGATATCAGTTGCCATTTTAATTATAATTTGTTAAAAGAATCAAAATTTTCATAAATTAATATATTATTTAAGTATTTGATTAATAACGGACATCAAATGGATAAGTTCAAAGAAAATAATTACTGCAGAGAAAATATGCAGTTTATAGTAGCAACCGCGCCCTTTATTCGTATAAAACCGTTTAGTTTGGTGAAAAGAATATGCACGTTACAAATTAAAGTTTGCATTAATTTTAATAAAAAGTTTATTGTTAAACTTAAACAATTAAAAGTTAATACAGTATATCGAAGTAGTATTAGCTGATATGATTAATAGCTGTAATTGTAGTCAGAATTACAATTAGAGTATCTGTTGATATTCGTTCGTGCTACTCTTAAAGTTTTGTCGATGTCTACTTTATCTCTCTTTCTCTTTGATTATAATATATTTTCTCAAACGAAAATTTTCTCTATAACTGGGAATTTCTGATCTCCACTGACACAGCTAGATGAAGGTATTGAGGACTGAGACCAATCATAAAGTTAAACGGGACGGTAATAGAAATATAATAGAATCCACTTAAGTAAAACTCCCATTTGAATTTTAAACTTTGCCCATATGTAATGCACGTATTTAATAATTTTAAATATACAATGTGTTAGTGGCGTGCGGTGACATTTGATGATAGGGAAGCTGTTTGTGGCCAACCTGGCAATACGTCATCGCGTTCCCAGATTTAGTCTCCATCTAACCATGTGTGTTGTATTGGTGCCCAGTGCCGTTAACTTGCAGGTGCAACAGGTGCACCCGCACAGGGTCCACTTGAAAGAGGGCCCAAAATGCATGTATTTGTTTGTTATTTTCCCAAACCTAATTAAGGCACCTAAATGCAAATTATTGCACAGGGTACAAAAATTTACGGCACTGTCAGTGCCAGTTCTTGTACTCGATTTCCAAATACAATTATTTTATTTTTTAAGATCTGTGATTATTTGGTGTAAAACCCAAAGTGTGTTTCCATGAAAGTTATAAACAAATACTGGAAATGACAAAAAATAAATAGTTTATTTATTTTAGTTTTAAAATAGATAATTGACACGAAACAAATACATAAGAACTTGTTTTTATTATTTTTGATAAACTAACTCTGCCAAAAAAAATTGCCGAATAAAGTCGTTAATCACTTTATCATAAAAATCAATTGTTGTTGATTCCATTAAAGTATTTAAAAGCTCTTTTTCTATTGAAAGCTACACCAGTGACGACAATCTTTCCTCTGACTGGGTGTTCCTTGCGAATGTACCAATTCGCTTCATGGTTGAAAAACTGCGCTTAACAGACATACTCGTAGATGGTACCGTAAAAATTAATGATATTAAATCATATAATTCTTTTAGTACATGCGCGAATGCGTGTAATCTGGCTGCTTTACACGATTGAGATATTTTCGTGGTAGCTGTCCTGTATTCGACAATACAGCGCTTCCATTGGGAATACGCATATACGAATTTATATTCGAATACACAATAGCAATCTTATCATTATTTTCACATGTTTAGAAATTTGTAATAAAATATTAATGCATAATGCGGTTATAATAAAATATTAATTTTAATTAATTCAAAGTACGTTAAAATACGAAAATAATCGCGCAATATGTATTTATAATTCAGAAAATATAAGGGAAGCGGCGCTTCCACAGCTTCCACGGACGGCACGCCACTGTTTTTATCAAAGCAAGAATCGGCATTTAGAGGGAATAGGAAATCTATTGAATCTAATATAACAGAGGTAATTATATTGAACTTGTTTATTTATTAATTACGTCAGGTAAATAATCTATTAAAAATACATCAAAAGAATTAACTGATTGCCCCTGGAAGTCGTCTTCTCACAGAAATACAGCTTCTGTCATCAAATTTCACGGCACGCTACTGGAGTCTACATCAATGTTTCCCAACCTTTTTTTGTGCTATGTCCCACCTAAGCCTTTCTAAAATTCTTATGCTCCCTAACATATACAGCGACTATACGATTAACTTAAACTCTGGACGAGTCCATTTTCGAATTGCACCACGTTGGGAAACATTGGTCTACGTCAGGGCAACCTTTTTGTTTCTCTGGGCCACGTAGGAAGATGTCAGGGAGTTTTGGGCCACAAGTATATTATATATACTTGTGGACCAATCCTTAAATATACAAGTATATTTAAGGATTAACATGTCTAGATTATAGTAATAAGTATTAAATCTTTATCACGAAAAAGTATATTTTAAAAAATTACTTCTACAGACACTTTCAATTTTTACTTAGAAATAGATAAATTCATTTATTATAAAGGAGACAAACAAAAATATATTGAAAAACAAAATATTTTATTTGGGTCTCTAAATAATGAAAAGTGACAAAACACCATTTTAAAGTGCATTTTTATTCGACTAATATATTTATAAATAATTTGTAGCCCGAAAAGTAGCCAATGCGCCAAATGATATTTTTTACTCCAAATGAAAAAAGGGCAGACAACTTTGGCGCAAAGTAGCCAAATCATACAACGCTGGAAGGAATACTAAAGAAAGCTGGAGTTGGGACTCGGAGGATAATAGACCCAAATTCGGGGGAAAGGAGAGAAACGACAAAAGATAAAAAAGTAAGGAAGGTTGGAAAATTATTGATCCATATTTGCATAACAGAAAGTCACCTTTTCCACTATTTTTTATCTATTGGCCTTCCTCTCCTTTTCCCGAATTTGGGTCTATAATTCTTTGAGTCTCAACTTTAGCTTTATTTAGTATTCTTTCCTCATTTACACATTTCCGAGTATTTGAAAATATTTTCTTTCCACTCAAAAATAAAATATATATAAAGGTTTACGGCTTTGTGAAACTTCTTTTTTTAGTTTATGCCGTTGAAATAAATAAATAAAATTAATTAAAAAGTTTGTCAGTTTTTTTACATTTATTGGGCTGCATGCAGCACGCGGGCCGTGGGTTGGACACTCCTGGTCTACGTGTTCTCTATCTTTGTCGAACATCTTGTACCACTCAAACCCATTTTTGATAATTGTAGTAACCAAAGGCTTTTTGCAACATTTCCAACGTTTTTGTAGCAGTAGTTCCGTTGCGAAAACAAAATTTAATGAACGTTCTTTGCCCACACTGGACATTTAAAAAAAATTTTCACATAAAATAAGCATTTATTTGCAAACAAAAACAGTCAATTACATACAGATTGCTGATGATGTTGAAAATCGTACCAAACGACGAAAGAAAAACGATGACAGCGTCCTCTTGCACGCGAGCAGTTAAAATGAACTATTTCCGATACTTTTTGATCACAGTAGTATTGTTATGAAGTGGAAATAAGGTAGAATTAATTAAAGGTCAACAAAATAGTTTTTATCTATGTATCAATGGCCTGCTACAGAAAAAGAAATACTTAATAAGAGAAAACGTGTGAAAAGTACTGTGTACAGTACCTGAAAAACTTAGTTTATGACTTAGTTTATCATAGGAAATAAAGTTCTTTGATAATAGGAAGTATCAAAAAGAGAAAATTAAAAATAAAAGCGGAGGAGGAAACGTACTTAGTAGTAGATGATATCTACTACTACTCAGTACGTTTCCTCCTTACCTTCATTTTTATATGAAAGTATGAAGGGAAACAGATGAGATGATTTATTGATGTCAAAACTTGAGGAGAATTTCAGGAATAGTTATAGAGAAACCCTGTATGGAAAAAATTCCAAGAGGAAAGAAGAAAAAAGAGGAAATGGAAGTGATTTATGGCAAAAAAAACAAGTGATATCTTCTGATCAACTTTATGAAACCTGTCTATGACATTAAGTTATTTTATGAAAATATTGTAATTTACAAATTATTTACTAAAAGGATAGATAAAGTTATCTGTTTAAAAATGATGATTCTTTTGTTATAAA
>NW_019388922.1:0-5635 GCF_000671375.1 Centruroides sculpturatus
AAACCACCCAAACATTATGGTTAATGACCTTAAAAAAGCAATGTGATATACAGGTTTAATTGCTACTGTAATAATCCTATGACCTATGTAAGTGAAACAAAAAGATGTCTCAAAGTTCATATAAAAGAACACACAAACGCCATCAAATACAATTCTGAATACTCTGCAGTTGCTAAACACTGCAATCTATACGGATGTAAAATAGATAAAAGTATGATAAAAACACTAAAATTCAAAACTAATACCTATAAACGTAAATATTGGTATTTCATAAAAAACATACAGAAATTTTAAAAATTAATAATGTCAATAGAATTAATGATAATCTAGATGTTAAAAATGACAAAGGATGGCATAATTATATCTTTTAAAAACTAAATATCTTTGTGATGTTATGACTATATACTGTTAAAAACTGTTGGAAACTTGTAATTGTATCATATGTTGTTACTACTTGTGCACCAGATGTGGACTGTTACACACCTCCCTTACTAGCACTCACAGCACCTTGTTGTAATGCTGGCACCTGAAACTCTGTCATCATACTGTTTTTGGTATGTACATAATCTGTCTGTATAACTTTAGTTCATAACTGTAAATCAATAATTGGCTAACTTATAACTGTTTTGTATCAGCACCATGGGAAGAAAGCATCCTAGTAGAGATAAGGAGATAGCCCAAGCCAAGCAACCAGCCAGGCTGAGGTGACCTTGTATAAGAGGCCAATCAAATGAGTAGCTGTCCTGGCAGCAGGCCAAACCAGAAGGATCTTAAACACTTACTCCGATGCCTGAAAGGGTGTGGAGCACCCATGGAAAGTTTGGGAGTGGTCTAAACCCTCTTCTTATTTTCTTATTTTATGATGGCCGATCAAAGAGAATATGTGCATGCAACTCTATGCTATCAGCAATACGAAGCTAAGTATCCTGAGCTAAAGGGTAATACTAAGGAGCCTTCAAGTAGTAGAGAGGGAGGAAGTGATGTCACTGGCACCACAACCAAAAAGCGGCAGTTCCGCAAGAAACAGAATGCCAACAAGAAGAAGGCTGGAAAGTTGGATCTACAGCCAGTTGTTGTTAAAAGAGCTAGGAGATCATCGATTTAGCCTCCAACTTGGGCCCAGAAGAGGCTGATGTCACTGCCTCAAAAGGAGGAGGTAGTGGTCGATAACATGGCGGCCACGCATAATGAGTGGGCGATGTGCAGACAGATGCGTATCGAAGAAGAGGCATCTTCAGATGCTGCTCCTGGGGGAGTGGTGACCCCTCAGTGTTCTCCTCCTATCCTTGTGGCCAATGGCTGTCCTACCATGGCTGGGGATGAGGCTGAGATGACTGCGAAGGCAACCAGACGAGTTGCCTCTCAAAAAGCCAAAGATGAGACGTCCTGTATGGACCTGGGACGAATGATCGCTTCAGCAAGTGAAGATGAAAACTCTTTCCTCTGCTGAAAGGCAAGAAGAGACTGCCGAAGTGCAGCAAAAATGCTCAGAAGTGTGCAAGGAGATCAACGGAATCTCTGAGGCGCTGGCGGCTCTACTTGGCAGGACCGATAACCGTTGTCAAAAGATGGTAGGTTCTGCTATCCAGCACCTCTTTAGCAAGATGACCTCGCTTGTGCTAATACAAGAGTGCAAAATTAGCACTCTTCACACAGAGATTAGAGCCTTAAGAGAGAGGAAAGTGCCAAATGCCACCAACCAATCGAAAACAGACCCAAGAGAGCAGAGCAGAAAAGTCTTGCAACAGCGACAAAAGGGACCTATGCTAAGGTTGCAAATGGGCCTCCTAAGCCGAAACAGGAGCTTTCCATTCCTTTATTGAAACACATTCCCCTCGTGTATCCAAAGGACAGAAAGGAGAGTAGTAATATGGTCTGTGAACATGTCAAGAAAAATATTAACCCTACCAAGTTGAAGGTAGGAATTAAGAATGTTTGCCAGGTCAGGAGGAATGATGTCCTTATAGAGGTCGCATCCCAAAAGGACGTCAAAGTACTCCAGAAAGAGTTGATGGAACAGAAGGCGTTGAATGAAGCAGTTGTCTGTCAATTATCAAAGAAGCGCCTCCAAGAGTCATAATTTACAATGTCCAAGAGGACATCAGTAAAGACAAACTAGAAGAGGTCATCTTCATCCAAAACAATTTGGGCATGAAAGTCGATCACCTGAAGCCCAAGTTTCCCTTAAAGGGAAAGGAAGTCTCCTCAATTGGTTCTGTGAGGTGACAGCTCCCTTATTCAAAAGGTTCCTAGAAAGGGGCAAAATCCATGTTGGGTGGACCAGAAACCAAGTCAGGGAACATCTTGCCTTGACCCGGTGTTACAGGTACCGAGTTTGGCCATATCACCCCCCAGTGCAGGGCAGAGGCTGACTTGTAGCTGCTGTTGGATGGCGCACTCCCACAGAGTACAAAATAAAGCTGCTGAAATGCAGCAACTGTTGCAAAGCCAACAGAAAGTTTGGTTTTCAACTGAAAATGGGCCACTCCTGCCTAAGTCCTAGCTGCCCCTTACCTGAGAGAATTGGGTGGTCCAGTCTCATATCAACTACAGCTAGTTACCAACTAATGTTAGCCCAAAACGAAAAGGAATTGACAGAACATTGTAATGTAAGTCTACGACCTAATGCTCAGTGTATAATCGGGCAGGGTTTTTAGAGCCCCTCTGCCCATTCTAAAGTAAATGTGGGACCTTTGGGCCCCACCCCACCTATTACATGGCCAATGTAGGTGAGGGTATTTAAGGGCTAGGCAAGGGTTGGCTAGAATTCACCTGGCCCGAAACAGAAGAGCAATGCTCATGAAATTTAAAGGATTTGACGGAACATAGTTACAAGGTCTAAGACCTATAGCCAGGCTATAGGTCTTAGACCTTGTAACTATGCCACCTGGCTATAGGTCTTAGACCTACAGGGTGAGTCCCTTTTGGGGAGGGCCCCCACTGTCTGAAAAAGTCAATCATCACTCAGATCTTGGTTGAGTGTGTATAAACAGCTTAAAGCTGTGCAAAACATGCACGCATATCCAAGTAAGAGGGTTGAACTCAAGAGCAAGAAAGTGAAGAAGGCAAGGAAGGATACAACCCCATGGGTTGTATCACCAGAGCCAGAGCCTGAGCACTTACCTTGGGTTTGGCTTTTAATGTCCAGTACACCCAATGGCTGCTGGGTGTCAGACCAGCCTATGATTAAGACAACATCTCTTAGTACTCTGTAGTGCCACTTGGTAGGCCAGAGGCTATATACTTAGAGTTGGTTATATAAGACTGTATAAGCACCCTGTACATCATGACACCTTGTAACGTTATGAAGATTTATACACCTGTCTACACTGATAATGCTTACTGCTCATGCAGTTATAACAGCATTTTCATCTTTATATTGTATAGCTTTAGGCAGAGTTTTCAGTTTACCTTTACCTAATTTAAAATTATACAAGAATTTTAAATATACTAAAACCTTTAGTTAATACCAACTGATGAGGGTCTATTTTCTATCGGAAAATAGTCTGAAATGCATTTTGAGTTCTTTCGTTTCCATACTTATGTAGTCATTTTTGTGTTTATTAAACGTTTTCACTTTGATCCTGAGCATTTGTGCCTATCATTGATCTGATAAGCCCTCACTATTAACTGCCACATGGTTGTTGATAATTTAATTAATATAATAGAAAAATCTGATTTGGCAGTGTGTTACATACAGTATTATTTTTAATTTGCTAGATTATGAGTTTAAATCTTGTTCCTGACATGGATAACATTGTTTTATTTAATTAATGGAAATTGTTGTTTAGAGAGATACATAATAATGATGTGGTTTGTAATACAGTAGAGCCTTGATTATCCGACCCCCGATTAACCGACACCTCGGTTAACCAACCATCCTAGTCGGCAAATTTCAAATGTCCGCTAGTGATGTGGCGCTACAATATTTGGCTATGTCTTGGCTACTTTAATATTATTTTTACGTGTTTTAGCTGGTAACACTGGATCGACCATGAAAGGGAGCCAGTATTTAAACGAGGCTTAATTTTCTAATTTTTAACGATACAATAGTGACGATTATTTAAAAAAATTTTTGTTAGGCTTAACATCGATGAAAATTCAACGCAAAGTAGGTTAATAGCGATATACTAATATACTAATTACATGGGATATAATAATATACTACACTAATAATGGATTTTTTCATACTTTTCGGTTATCCGACCAACCCCAGTCCCCAATTGAGTCGGATAATCGAGGCTCTACTGCATTACACTTGTTCAACATTAAATAATAAATAGTGAATAATTACAGTCATAAAATTGGCAGAAACTATATGCTAAATAGATTACAAAATACAGAAAATATATTTTTGTTTACTTTTAGTTTAAGTTTTATAAAAGTGATTGAATATGAAAAGCTTAAACTTTATGTAATTTTCTACTAAAAATAATGATTTTATTGATAATTGACCAAAGAATGAGAAAGTAAATTACTGTATTACAATATTAATATAAATTAGTTAAAGAAAAACTATTTATGAAACTATTAAAAATATTTAAAATAAAATAATGTAAAACTATTGCACAGAAAAATCAGTAGCAAAAATAGTTTTTAAAAGTATTATAAATTCAAAATTTTAAATTATTCTTATAAAAAAGTATATATATACAGAGTGTACAATAAGTTTGGCCCCATAGGAGTTGATGCCAGCTTATTCTGTTACTGGTGAAGCATGGTTCTGGGAAGGAGGAACAAATTCAAATTATTTTGATGGTGTGAACCTGCAATTAGTAGGAAGTTGCCAAAGATTAACAGGTTGTAATCAGACTTTCCAGCGATCAGATAAAGCAGTCTAGATGTACCCTTTTAAACTCTTCAACAACTTCATACTGATTGAAATTCTTCATAAAAATAATGTTAATTCATTTCTCCTTATTCTGCAGCTGTGAAAGAGTAATGCACCATACTTCACCTGTAAAAGAATAAACATCAACATAGAAAAATATTAAATAGCAGTTTGTACATTTGACATTTAATATTTATAGAAATTACTAATCAAGTTGATTTGCTAAGAATTAGATTATTTATATATAAAAATCAACATTAATTTATACTTTTGTATTTATATATTTTTACTTGAAGAATTCATTCAAAAATATAAAAGAAAATTTTTAATACAAAAATAACAATAAAAAAATAAGTTATGTAGTTCACTATATAAAAAATAGTATAAATTAAATGTTTAGTTTTAGTAATATAAATGATTCAATTTTTCTTTTTTTTTTTTTTAATTTACTTGAAGTTTTGAAATTCTTTTTGCAATATTTTAAATATATTTGAACTTTTTTAATATTAAAACTTTGTGACTTCATTTTAATTGTANATTAACAAATATTAACTTTAGATGATAAATAACTGTAGTAGGAATTAGTATATTATCCTTGTTCTACAACTTCAAGGCTAGACTGACCTAATATTACTATATGCATAAATGAATAGTATCAGCTATATCACTTTACAGTGAAACTGATAAGGATTTTAAACAGATGCCTGCCTAACATAAAGACATAATCCAATGATTTATGCTATTACATTTATAATTCAATGATTTATTATAGTTAAAAAATGTTTTTGTTGAAACTAAATTATA
>NW_019388923.1:0-5645 GCF_000671375.1 Centruroides sculpturatus
TCCGAACCTACTCCAGATACAACATCTTTTATCTTTCAACCCCTGTCGACCTTTAATCATCAAAATTTTCAACTATCAATCCCCTACTATAAAATTATCCTTGCAAAATGTCAAAAACTTTCTACAAAAAACACAGAAGTTAACCTTCAAACAGGGTGAAAAATGTAGTGCTCTTCCACACAGACAGACATCAAAATAATCTTTATTAGATCCTGACACCGCTGTGCACAATCGGGAATACTGCACAAAATATACAGTAGACCCCTATAAAACGAGTTCATATAATACGGATTCGTGTATAACGGCGAAAAATTGCGATCGTATTCGTATAAACACGCTAAAAGAGACTCGTATCATACGGTAAAACGTCATCGCCGACTCGTGTCGCCACAGGATTGAATCTAGACCAATAGTGGATATTGCACAAACCGTTGAGTTTAAACGAGCAGCGGAACTTATTAACGAGTAGCCAAAAAAGACATGTAATTTGTTATATTATTTTCTAATTCTATCATACTTAAGTTTTATATAAAATGTTTATACGCTATTGTTTCGATTACTTCTTGAGAAACTTTATATTATATAATTATGCATTATAAATAAGCCTAATGGTTCATTAATATAAAACAATCATTACTAAATTTCGTATAGATTAAATTAGTTTTCAAAAGCGCTTTCATTAATTTTGCTAATTTATTTAATCGATAATATGTTTCTTTACGCGCGGATTTAGTATGAATAGTAGAGTCGATTTGGCTGGGAGTTATTATATAGAAAACCGAAAATTTAAGGCACGTTTTATAGTGAAGCAGTTTAATACAGGTTGATAAGAAAAACCAATGAATGACATATTAATGGCGCGTTACCTGACAACGAACCTTTAGCAATATATAAATAATATAATAACACAAAATGAGAGGATAGTGAATTAGACAAAGCGTCGTAAATAATAATTTATTCATAAATTGTATGAATACATTTCAAAATTTCAATCACTAACCTTTAGACAGTTGATTCTTCTTCTACGGATTAAAATCTTCAGGCATAAATCTTGTGTATTTAATTGTATAAGAATAAATAGAGAATCAAAGCTTCTAACTACTTATTGCTTTTTAAAGACTTTACCAGAGATTTTGACATGATTTTCTGAGACAAAAGCATAGTACATCTGGCTTGTTGCTAGCATGCACTGTACTGTGCTAATAAGCTTTTATTAATCANTAAATACAGAATCAAAACTTTTACTTTTTAATTGCTTTTTAAAGACTCTACTAGAGATTTTGACATAACTCCTGTAGTACAGTACTGTACATCTGGCTTGTTGCTAGCATGCACTGTACTGTGATGTGTGATAAGAAGCTATTATTAATCAAATTAAAATCTTAACAGTTCCAAATCTAATTTACTTTATTGGCTTTTAAGAGAACCATTCGCTATAAGTAACGGAGTGAATGTTTCATTTACTTTAGTAATATTTATTATACATTATTCATTATAGAAATTGATGGAAAATTCTAAATTTATGACAGAGTCTAGCTAGAATGCTGTTTGTAGAAATCTATATATTTATGTATGACGAGAAAATATATGATCGATATAAGTATATGATCGATTTAATAAACTTATGTAATCAAGTAATATACTGATTATGAATAATAATTTAATCTATACGAAATTTAGTAATGCTTGTTTTATATTAATGAATTATTCCATTTATTTATAAAGCTTAAAAGTTTTAGAAGATGTAATGAAAACGATACACTGTTTACATAATTAGCCATCATTTTAATGAAAATTTAATAACATTAAATATAAATAAAGCAGCAGCTATCCCATTATATCCCCACCCCTCGACCTTCTACAACCAAAATTTAATAGCATCAATCGCCTAATACACAAACTTCCCTGCAAAATGTGAGAAGTTTTGGAAAAATTCACAGTCGTTAACTTCAAAAAGTGGAAACAAAATCGTGTCACACACAAAATAACATTCCTGCATACGGAAATTAATTCCGAATTTTTTTTTGTATTTCTCGACATTTTAAGGACTGAACTCCAAAATATAAAACTTGTGAAAAGCCATACTTTTCCACTATTATGTTTAATTAACATCCGGGAATGTGAAAATTTCGATAAATTTGAATAAGTGTGGAATTTTTTTAACAGAAACTGTTAAATATGTTTACTAGGGTTATACTTGCTACCCGGAGAAAAAATTACATCCCATTCTATATATTAGCTTATTGATTGTACCGATATTAAAGAAAGTGGCATAAATTCATCAGGAATTTACAGTATATGGCCAGTATCACATGCTGAAGGTTTTCAAGTGTATTGTGATATGGAAAAGGCCCTCTTAGTGCCAACAACACAAAAAGAGTCCAAAAGACACACCATCCTTCTATTAATTGTTTTGAATTTTTAAGGTTTTTCATAGAATTTCTGACAAAAATTCTATGATTTATTTTCGTAAAGATTGGAAAGATTACTCTTTGTGTTTCGGAGAATTGGATAGTGATTTGTGGTCAAGTAAAATATTCTGCATTGATTAATATTAAAGTATTTCAAGTTGTGTTTTAGTATCGGTAATATTTAATGTACTACTTTATTTAGGCAAAGATAAACTGACAGCGATAACCAGTCAAGGAAATTACACAAGGAGACTCGATAGAGAAATAAATGGAAAATTTGCTTTCATAATTATAAGGATACATTCAAAATTGGAAATGAAAACGAGTTATATCGATTATATTTAACCGATTCCTATAAAATTTACGGTGAGTCCAGCTTGTTTAATTTAAAGCATTACACATAATATTTGCGTGAGTAACAAATGTGATAATTTCTTATATTTCAGTGCGTAATCTATCGGGCTATACAAATTACTTAAATTTTAGCTCGTTCGATAGCGACAATGATTTTTTAGAAGACCTGAACTGTGCTTATGTTTACAAATATGGTTGGTGGTTCGATGGAAGTTTAAACTTCGACATATATTTTCAAGGGAAAGATTACATCGATGTAATTAAGAATACTCCGTTGCATCAATATATGTACAAAATGGAAGCGAAGATAAGATGTAAACCTTGAACTAATTGATTTGATTCTTTCGGAACCTTAAATTTGAAAATAAAATATGCATTATCATTTATCATAATTAATTTTAGTAATTTCCATATTCTATTATTATTAATTGCGAAGACCATGACAATTTCATATTGGCAATCGATAGCTGTGTCGTGTTCCTCGAGACGGTGTTTCCACATATCGATCGTTCACGTCACTCACAGAATGGCATTGATATGGAAACAATCGATCTGGTTGCATAAATTGGTTAACTATGAAATAAATCAATGGTTCTTTAATTTGATCTTAAAAAAACTTTTCAGCATGATGGTTAGCTTATCGGTTTAGCAGATATTTACGAAACGAACAACTGAAATAAATTTGAAAAATTTTTATTAATTAAGGGAGACCGGGGCAACTTCGGCATGCGGGGCAAGTTTGTCAAGCGCTTTTTTTTAAAAACAAATTAAAAGGAGACTTTAGTTATAGGTTAGGCAGTTGAGTTTTATTGGTGGCTTGTTGAGTGTAGTGTTTTTATTGTTCTCCAACAAGCGTAGTTGAATTATCAAGCAAATTTTCATTTTCGTTCAATTCCATATAATATTTTTTTTCCATTTATATTGAATTGGCAGGTTTTGTTATAATTCCATGATAACGAAAGTTACTTTTCCTGTTAGAAGGATGTAACTTCAACTTATTCACGTGGCCAGATCGTGGCTTGGCATTCTGTTCTCAGGGTTGTACTTAATGTTTCGAAATCATGACTAGCGGGGTAAGATCGGCAACATAAAGCCACATTAGAAGCAAAGGATAAAAATCAAACAGATGATAAATGAAAACATGTTTGCATTTGTTATTCATGTATATATGTCTTTGAACTTGCATTTCGTTGTAATAATATTAAATGGGTGTTGGATTTGTATTTCTTTGTTTTAATAGTGAATTCCAACTTATACATTGTTAATAACATAATTTTATATACGTGCCTATCTTGCCCCATTACTGTTGCCCCTATACCAGGGGCAACTTTAATAAAAATAATTAAAATAATTACAACTTTACAAAAAGAGAGAAGTTGCCGATCTTGCCCCTATACCCGGGGCAACTTCGTCAATTTCTCTCTTCTTGTAAAGTTGTAATTATTTTAATTATTTTTATTTCCAAACTGATTTTAACCAGTTCTATAGTAAGGTAACATTCCAATAGACAATATGCAAAGCTTTTTTTTCAGTTTACAGCAGTATTTATTACACAAAATTTAAGTAAAGCTTAACATGCCGATCTTGCCCCGGTCTCCCCTATACACAGCAGATAATGACGTATGCTTCATTTATGAGTTTACATGTGAAGAAAGCGATAGATTTCTTTTACGAATGCTGGGTACTTTTTGATTGCCCTGATATGAAATAATTTGTATAAAACTTTCTGCATAAATTACGTTTTATGATGCCATATAAATGAAATAACATTTATTATTTTTCTAGTGATTTATATGAATTAACATTAGAAATTATAACAACGTTATAAAATAGCCATAAATTATTTTTGTAAAAAAGGCGGTTAAATAATTTATTCAGAAACTTTTATTTGAAACATTTAATTTAATAAATATATTTTTCTAACATTAAAATATTACACATTTAGTTTTCAGTGGAAAAATTTTCGAAGTAACAATACAAAATAAATGAAACAAATGCAGTTAAAATTCACGAATTTCTAATAATTATATTAAAAATAAGCTTTTCTTTCATACAATAAACAATAAATAGATTAGAAAAAAGCATTTTTAAAATACAAATGAAAACTAAAAAAAAAAAAAAATACAATAAGCTCTCTTTTTAAACAATGAAAATTAAATTAAGTCGAAACACATATTTTTAAAATACAAATAAATAATAAATATAGAAAAAATTAAAAATATTTTTACTCATTGTCACACGCCTGCTTATTCAAATAGAAATTGCACACCCTCAATCAATCCCGCACCAATTTAAAAAATTAATTGATAAAAATTCATCTTCGAAAAATCGGTATTTTTACTTTAATTTAGTTTTTAAATATGTTTTTAGTCGAATTCAGTCAAAAAATTTTAATTTTGTTATAATTTTGTTGATCATTTTAATTGTTTAATATTAGAAAGCATAAATTACAAGGTGTCGTGTCTCATCTTTCCTCCCGTTCGAGTTTGTTGTCCTAGACACACGCCGATGTTTGTTTCACCTTGTACTGGTGTTTACACTTTTATTTCAACCTTGCCCCTTTTGGTTGAAGAAGAGGGGGGTTGAAGAAGAGGAAGAGGGGAAGAAGAGGGGAGACGGGCATCACGTGATTACATACCTTACTTTTTACTATAGAAATTTCCTTACATTGAAAGTTTTATTTTTTTTTCTCGATTCTAATTATTATTAACTATATTTTTAAATGGATTCTTGTGTATGTGTTTTCTGAAGATGCAGATATTTTTCTTATTAAGTTTTACCCATTTACTGGTGTTTACACTTATTTCAACCTCGTCAGTTTTGGTTGATGAAGAGGGGGAGACGGGCATCATGTGATCACTCACCTTACTTTTTACTGTA
>NW_019388924.1:0-5638 GCF_000671375.1 Centruroides sculpturatus
AATTAGTATACAGAATCTTAATTAAAGTATTTTCCAATTCAGAAACTACTCCTGAAAAGACAAAGGCAGAAACAACTGAGCATATCGAAATCCATAATCTGACACCTTCTGTACCAACACGTTATTCTGAAATTAATTATACTGCACCTTACTATCACGAGCAGCAAGTTGCTCCAAAGGAGGAACCAGATACAGGAAGGATAGCTGGAATTATAATTGGTGTATTGGGTGGAGTGGCTATATTCACTACACTGGTAAAAATAATATTATTATTTTGCTTTAAAAAAAAGACAAATTATTTAAAACCATTCTTGCTTTTTCAGGTTGCGTTTCTACTGTATAAACATTACCTGCGAAGAAATGTAACCAGTATGAATTTTGATAATCCAGTGTACCGCAAAACAACAGAAGATCAGTTTAGTCTAGAAAAGAATCAGTATCAACCAGCCAGGTCGTATCCACCTGTAAGTATAACTATTTAAAACCATTGATTTATTTCTCGATTTTAATCCTAAGGCATTAAAAAATTTTTTTTCTACAGAGTCTGGAACCATTGACGTCACCTGGCACAAATGAATTTGTTTAATGTCTTCATATTATTTTACATAGTTAACAAATCTGATTGTTTGAGTGTGTGTCCATAGCAACACTGCAGTCTACGAAGCATTGGTATTGTGCTTTTGCGCCAGTACCATACTAACGAACATTGTGCAAAAATTTGGAAATACCCAATTGCATCCACTGACTGTTGCTTTGGTCACATTAGGAAAGTGATGTAGATTGAGAACTGCCAAATCGTGTTGATGAAAGTGAACATTGTTAAGATAATTAAATGCATCTGTCCAGAGTGAAAGCCACAACGTTCGGAACAGTGAGGTAGGCCATCGTCATCCGCTCCATGGGCCATTCTCCCGTACCGTGACATCAAGCTATTGTTGTTATTGTATATGGTTACCTTGTTTGTTATTTTAGAACTTTATAACAATGCAGGTCTACAAATTTGTACAGAAGTTGCTTCAGATTATCTGCAAACTTTTTTTCTTATTATGTGACTAATTATTCTGTAAATTATTGCATGTAGTTTAAAACTGTACACAAACTATCCCTCCAGTGTCCTCTCTTTCTTGGAATCTCATTTTGAAAAATTTTATTTCAAGAAGAAAGTTTTTGTATACAAATAACTGCATTTCTTTACATTGTAGAAATTTCACATTTTTCATATTCTTGTGAAATTTGCTCAAATTTGTCAAAATGCTGTAAATAAAACTTATTGAAATGTATCATTTTCAAATTGTTTAAAAAAAAAAATAGCACACAGTCATCATGCCTAAGGCTAGCTACATATGTACTGATATACCTGACAGATATACTAGTATGTGTGTAGCCAGCTTAAGAGCAAATTAAATTATAAATTATTTTGAAATTAGTTGACCATAAACTGTACAACGCATCATCTTGGTGCTTCAGAAATCATAATTCTAATCCAAAATGTCTAATGATAAATTATATTTTTATTGTTTGCTTGCTGACTTACCTTATGCAATTAGCACCACCACAATGGGTAAAAATTTGTGTACCACACATTAAAAGTAAATAATGATGATAAAATTATGTTATAATTATTTTTGTAGGAATATTTTATTTTACTATATTGGATATTAATTTTTGTTACCCTATTAGGAATCATTATTTCATTGTTTATCAGATTTAAGGTAAAACGAAAACTATAATTCTGGCACTGCAAATTGTAAAATTTTTTTCGTAGTTTTTATTTATGCTGTAAATATTGCTCTAATGTTTGAGAAAATTAATTTATAATTTTTTTTATTAAACTACATTAAGAAATAAACTACATTTTATTATTTTGAAAAAGTATTTTATTCATTTTTATGTTATCAAGAAAATTTATTTTATAAATATTTCTTCTGGCATAAACTACTATTCTCAGAGTAGGTTTATAAAACTAGTACTCTTATTACATGCATCATAAAGTCAATAATAAAATGATTTATAAATTATCAGGCTATTCACCCTCTGTATTCTGGATATTCAGTATATAAATGATCTACCATCATTTAATTTTTTCTTTTATAATTAGCAGATGATAAATAAATAATCTATCTGTATTATAAAGTCTGAATAGCCTGCTAGTTTCTATAAATAAAACTTTGTTCTATAAAAAAAACAAATTTGGATTTAAAAAAAGATTCCTTAAGTGTTTTTTTTTACAAAAATAGGCTTTTCAATAAAATTTCAATTTGTAAACTGCTAAAAATAGTTGCTTCTTCTTGTTAATAGTATATAAATCATCTTTTCCCCCCACAGAACTTGTCATCTAATAGATATCAATTCAAATTCTTATTACATCAATAGAAAATATAGCAAAAGGTCTTTATAAACTAGCCGTTTTTCAATGTCTTCAAATTTATGTATTTTTATGATTATATTCATATTTATTTTATCAAATAAATTATAGTAAAGTATCAGGTTTCTGTATTTATTTAATTCTGGTTATAATGCTTGGTTTATATGTATAAATATTATATAAAACTTTTTCGTTTTGACGTAGGAATTTTCATTATCTACTCTATTTTACGGCAAGTTAAAAAAATTATCAATCTTATTACAGTGACACTATGAATTATTATTATTATTATTTTTTTTTTTTGAAAAACANCTATCATGAATTTTTTTAAACGATACAAAATCTGTAGAATACTGATCATAAAACTTCAATTTTGCTTTATTAATATGAAACTCTCTTGTTTAATTATAACAAATTAAGGCATGCCAAACTTGTTTCAAATAAGTTGATGGATTCTTCGCGCTTTTCCACGAAGGACGACAATCACACTCACAATATTGTTTATTGTTCATTATTTATTGATAACAGTCACTTGGTTTTTGATTTTAGATTCGAATAAAAAACCCCAATGAGTGAAAAAGCAACTAAGCATTTTGCATTTCTTTCGTAATACTTCGCGTAACCTTCGGTTGATCAATGTTCAAATTTCTCCACGGACCACCCAAATTTTCTCTCTGACTACCTGTTGCCGACCGTTGTTCTAGATCATTATGCGGTATACAAAAATGTATACAACCACAACTCACGAGCCATATGGCTCGTGAGTTGTGGTTGTATACATTTTTGTATACCGCATAATGATCTAGAACAACGGTCGGCAACAGGTAGTCAGAGAGAAAATTTGGGTGGTCCGTGGAGAAATTTGAACATTGATCAACCGAAGGTTACGCGAAGTATTACGAAAGAAATGCAAAATGCTTAGTTGCTTTTTCACTCATTGGGGTTTTTTATTCGAATCTAAAATCAAAAACCAAGTGACTGTTATCAATAAATAATGAACAATAAACAATATTGTGAGTGTGATTGTCGTCCTTCGTGGAAAAGCGCGAAGAATCCATCAACTTATTTGAAACAAGTTTGGCATGCCTTAATTTGTTATAATTAAACAAGAGAGTTTCATATTAATAAAGCAAAATTGAAGTTTTATGATCAGTATTCTACAGATTTTGTATCGTTTAAAAAAATTCATGATAGTAGTCCGCGGGATTTAAAATTGTGAGTTTAGTGGTCCGTGAGGTCAGAAAGGTTGCAGACCGCTGTTCTAGATCCTTAATGTGGCTCCATTATACTCGTATAATATCTTTTATAAGCTTGGTACAGTACGTACTACTAAGAAATATGTAATAAATACTTTTTAAGTTTGCTCTTGCCTGAAAGGCAACATATGGCAGGGTTTGGCAACTCCTGGTATATAATAAAAGTATTTAATGAATACAAAGTACAGTATATGATACAATGTATCCACAAATTTCCAGTGTGGCTGTACGCCATATTTTGTAGTCTATATATTAATTTAAGTTGAGTTGTAGTTTTCTTCTTTGTTCTTTGTTTTATTCTTATATTTTTTCTAGCATTTTCTTTTCTAACCCTTTCCCCTTGGGTGGTGATGACCAATTCTTAGAACAAAAAAGAAAGGAAAGAGGCCCTAAGGTCCAAGGAGTCACTCTTGGCTTGGACGTTTGATAAGGAAAGACGTGAAAGGTCGTGCTCCAGCTCACGGATTGGCGACGACTGGAGACAGAAGAGGATTTCAAGCTGTATGCGATGTACACGAAAACATGATGCATCGAGATTGTCCATCTTTTCTTACAATTGCAGATGTGAATGACGTTGTTGGGACCTTAACATAGCTTTAGAGTATGTCCATAAGAGCAAAAAGTCAAAGGAAGCAGACTTCTAAATGTGATCCTTCGCGAGATATAGTCCTCCCGAAATCAGCTGCACGCGATCGCGAGTCGCATCGCTCGCTCTCCAAGACTATCGCGTTTAACTGTTTATCCCATGCGACTGTGCTGGTTTCGAGTAGCCCACGTGACTGTTCGTGGAGTACTTGATGTTAGATTGATAGTTTAGGGACTGTGGGATCGGCTCGCCCCCACAGTCCCTAAACTGGAGCAACAGCTAGCACCGAAGCGCACAACTACACTGGAGAATAGGCAGTAGTACACGGAAAGAACTGTTTTCGATCAGTAGAAGTTAATGCATGTATTCAACCGTTCCAGTTACATTTATTTTTCTGTGATAAAAATTTAGGAAGAGAATGGGTAACCAACCATGCATGTACAGTACAATACAGTATAACTAGATAAATAACTTTGCCATCATTAGATACACACAAGTCCATAGAAAATGATTACTTGCAGATAAGGTTTATGGTGGCTCTACATTTGTCTTAAGGATACAATGTTTTATGACAATTTATTTATTAAAATTTCACCTACTTTACCACTTGAAAAATAATTATGAGTCAAGACTTCTATAATTAAGCATTTCTTAGTAATCACAGGCTTTACTTTTAATAAGATATTCCAAAGGTAGCTATTCACTCATGTCATTATTCCATGATTTTAAGATCTTAATAAGTTCTTAATTATTAGTTTTTAAGTTTTCTTTTATTGTTTAGATGTTATTTGTAATGCATCCTTATATTACCTTCTATTAATAGAATTAATCCATTTTAAATGGAATATTTTATGTTATTCTGTCTGTAGAATAAGTTCAAAAGTAGATTTTACTACAGAAGCTGGAACAGTAGATAATAATTACCTTAAAACTTCCTCAAACATTACATCCAGCAGATAATTTCTTTAGTATACAAATGTTTTCAGCCTTTTAAGTGGCCCTCTTCAGGTATAAGAGCAAGATCTTTCGAATTCAATCAAACTTGTTCTTATATCTGAAGAGGGCCACTTAAAAGACTGAAAGCATTTGTATGCTGAAGAAACTATCTGTTAGAAGTAATGTTTGACGTGTTTTTAAGGTAGATTTTACTTTCTAAAAATTTAAAGTAATCAAAGAAAGTGTATATTGAAGAAAAACCTAAAAAAGTTAAAATTATTTGCATCATTCTTCTAGTAAACTTCCCTCCAACAGTAGCAAAAAATGTTATTCAGATTTGCTAATGAGTAAGATTAGTATACAATTAATATGAACTCAACTAATTTCTCATGATTAATTCACAAAAAAATTCAAGTGCTTGATATAAAGTTCTCTGATAAAATTATTGTAATAAATATCAAGTACAGTATATTCAAGAATTTTTCTCATTAATCT
>NW_019388925.1:0-5664 GCF_000671375.1 Centruroides sculpturatus
AATTATATATATATACTTTCCGCCGTTAAGCAATGGCGACGTCGAACGGTGCACGCTCGGTAAGTAATCCTACAATTTTTTGTTTATAGCTTAGTTTATACGGATTATTCCCCCAAAAAATATGCGTATTTTGGAAATGTTAAGTCGAATTATTCTAGAATCGATTAATTTTATGGAAGAAAACCTTACAAACAGCCGTAGTCCGTAAATTTCGCACGTGTCAGGCTGTGATTGGCAAGGTCTCCTAAAACATCAATTTCATAAAAAAACGGAACGTATCTACCGTGTTATAGGGGGGTCGACTGTATTATTAAATAAAAGCATTGACGATTATAAATAAATAATTCTGCTACAAAGAAGACAAAGACAAACAGTTTACAATTTGCATCGTTTCTTATATAAATGAATTTTTATATTATATGTAACGCATTGCGAACCACAATACAATATATCAATATTATAAAATCGCTGTCATTCTGAAACAGTGATTTTTTCCATAATAAATTTGAGTTGCACTTGCTCTGTTGCATTGGATTATCCTTATGCAAAAATGAATAGAGAATGAATGTAAAACATAAATGATGCTAATAAACTTATTCTCGATTAGTATTATTATTATAGTAGAAATTTTCCTGTCAACCTTAACAGAATATTTTTATAAGAAAGTAAAAATTGAAGAATTCAGAAGAGCTTCAAGTCGAGCTTTATGTTCTGATGTTGTACCTGCAGCACTTGACAAAGCCATTCTCACTCGATGTTGTTCAAGTTCGATTTCACGGTCTTTAGGTCAAGTTGAACCTTACGGTTGTTCTTAACCTTTTAGATCTAGAATTTACCTGACCAATTTTACTCTTACGCTTTCCCCTAGACAAAATAGCGAGTCTTTTTAATTCCACGTTGATAAAACAAAGATTAATTGTATTTACAGTAGATCCCCTTATAACACGGAACGTATCTACCGTGTTATAGGGGGTCTACTGTATTATATGTTAGTTTTAGATTAGCGATAACATTTTATAAATAACGGGCTCGTTAGATTGTTACTTCCGATTTAATAGAATGTCAAGTGATCTTTATAGAATAAATTTTTAAAAGTTTTGTTATAGAAGTGACACGATGAGGCTATCGTATTTTAAACGATAGTTACATCGTGTATGAACGTCACGCGGTTACCAACATCACTGCAACGTAGTGTGATCACGGATCCGAAATTGATAAAACGTTTAGTCTACATCTAATAGTTCCGCACAATAAGTAGCTTATGTTAGGCTAACAGGGGGTACAAGTCTAAAGTCGTTGACACTCGTAAGTCCCTGCCTCAAGCTTCAGTCTATTATGGAGTTCCAATTCGTTTTCTCTTGCTTTGTTCTAGCAGACGATTCAGCAACGAGTAACAAGTAACAAAGTAAAGAGTAACAAACAAAGTGAAGGTGTTTTCTTCTTCTACCCACTTATATATGCACTATCTTATCAGTTCTGACTCTCGAAGCAATGGATATTCATTCTGAGTCGATGATTTATTTGGTCCAAGTTCAATCGGGAAATTTGTCCGTTACAGACTATACTTTCTGTCAGAA
This sequence comes from Centruroides sculpturatus, assembly GCF_000671375.1. NCBI lineage: Eukaryota > Metazoa > Arthropoda > Arachnida > Scorpiones > Buthidae > Centruroides > Centruroides sculpturatus. The sequence goes on from NW_019388925.1 coordinate 1,578, forward strand.
CATAAAACAAATATAATTAAAATTTCATCTGGATTGGACAAAGATTGCAGGAGTTATAAGGAATACAAATACACACGCACACACAAACGACAATTTTTATATTAGTATTTCTTTATTATTATTCTGTAAGTATGCAACACAAAAATAATTTGAAATAATAGAGTGGTTGCGGTCGACGTTTTAAACGCGAAAACGTGTACGTTAGACGTTTAGCGCCGCCTTCCTATGAGCCCAGAATTTTAACAATGGCATTTGGAACGTCAGTAGGATCATGCTCAACGTTCCAAACGCCATTGTTAACTTCTAGGCTCACAGGAAGGCGGCGCTGAATGTCTGACGTACACGTTTTCGCGCTGAAAACGTCGGCTGCAACCTCTATATTTATAAATTATATATTTATTTCCTTTCGCACAAAAGAAACGACAATCAACTATTATTCATTTCTTGACCACTTTTTTACTTTCTCAAATAATGAATTCACAGGCGATAGTGACTTTTGCGAGAAACTTATCCCGAAAGCGTAGTTGAAAAAACATTTTCTGGTTTAAATAGAGTAAACTAATATATATATTTGACAATTATAGCTTAAAAGCGCTAAATCAAGAGATTTTACAGCTTTGGTTTTAGTTTTGTTTTTAATCACATAGTGGCAGAGGGGTGTTGACATTCTCATTAGATTTATCAAAAAACACTTGTGATAAGATGCTTGCTTAGTAATGCTTGCTTAGTAGTTTGAATAGTGTCAAGCAACATTGAAATAAGCCAAGAAGAGTTTGAAAAAATTTATAAGAAGCGATTTTATATCTATCAGTTTAAGCAATGTTACTATTACTTTACAATGGAAAACGTGAAGTTTTTCATCAAATTTTTATTGCAAATTTTGGGCTCTAGAATTGTGACAAGACAATTATTGAATTACATGCAGTTAGTCAACATCGAAGTATGACATCCAGAGTATTAAAGGCGTTTATAAGAAACATTTTTATAAACAAAATTCTAAGCAATGTTTCCCTTTATTTTACAATGCAAGTATCGAGCTTTACAGCAAATTTATTGCTCTCCAGTTTTAAGAGGAAACTTATTGATTTAAATGAAGTCAGGTATAGAAGTGACAAAAGTTAGAATAGACAAAAGGCTACTGAAATCTTGATCGCCTCCAATCCAAGTATAACTATAAATTAAACATCAAATCAGTGGAGATCATCACAAAAATGAAAATTTATTTTAACAAATAAGGCTTAGGATTCGAGATCGAGTTTTTTTCCTAATTGTTTTTTATACAAGAACGTTTTTTATTAATCAGGTAGAAATGATAAATACATATCCAGTACCGCATTACACAACTGGGTGATAAACTACATACAGTCATCATTGTACAAAAAAGATGTTGAATGCGCGTAACAGTAAATGAATAGTATGGACAAGAGTGGACTCTGTCACTACTCGCAACGCATGGGACTTAAAACAATAAAGGGCTGGGTAGCTTTCCAAAAATATGACAATATTACACTAAAGTCCGTTTGAAATATAAGTCTATAAGAGTTTTGAAGGAAGTATAAATTTCTTTGTCTTGCAGGAGACGGCTCTTATTACATTGCTAATCTATATATTTGTAGCATAAAATTTGCTGTAAGTCCTTCCTTTCTTTTTCCAATACTGTATAGGGCAATCGAACAGATAGTAGTCGCTTCCATCGGTTTTGTCACAAATAGAGCACTTTTCACAATCAGTAATTTTTCATTTGTGTAAGTGGCTTTGAAAACAGCCATGGTTCGTTATAAATTGGGTTGTATTGTGATCGATTTAGCCAATTCATCTTGTAGATACTTTTAATGTCTAGTAAATATGAGTAAGTTGTTTCATTATGGAAGTTCTCCCAAATCATTTGCCATTCTTTTAAAATATAATTTTTTATTAGATTTTTATAGTGTTGAATCCTGTAATTTGCTGTATATTATGGTGTTTCCTTGGTTGGGGCTGCCTTCTTTGCTAATTCGTCGACTCTTTCGTTGCCGCTATTTCCCTGGTGTCCTCTCGGCCAATTAAAGAAGGCACCATTTGAATTTTGTAGCATAGTACTAATATTATTCGTAATCGGGTGAGAATCATTGTTCTGAATTATGTAAATAGCTGCCATGGAACTGGCCCTCCTATACGCCGTCCCGGTCTGGTATGAGGCCGTTTATAATATTCACATTAGGAAACAGTTTCTCTCTATCCACAGAAGATTCGTCATTCAAATCTGCAGATCCTATCGGACGGCCCCAACCAGTGCTCTCCTAGTTCTGGCTGACATCACTCCTATCCATATCCAGGCAAAAACCACGGCCTGGTTCTGGTCCGTGATCAGAGGACAGTTCCCCTGGCTCGACGAAACAAGATACTATAATCGGATCAACGAGAAGGCTACCAAGAGCATGACAAACATTACTAATGACGCCAAAAACTATGGCCTGAACGGAATTAACACCAATAAAACCGTTCTAAACCACCCCCACATTGAGAGTAATTATACGGTTATAATGGACGAGGATAATCACATAAAGGCAGAATGGAATATATACACGGATGGCTCTAAAAGTACGGAAGGCGCAGGAGCAGGGGTGGTTATCATGGATAGTAACGACAAAACTCGTTACCAAGCTTATCTTAAAATGGCCGCCCACTGCACCAATGTCCAGGCCGAGCTCTGGGCACTTTTCAAAGCCATCACCCACATCAATGACAACTGCCACAAATACAAGGGTAACATATGCATCCACACTGACAGCAGGAGTGCCCTCAATATTTTAAACAACAACAAAGATTACACAGGCCTTTCAGCGGACTTGATTACAGAAGCTAATAATCTGGGAAAAAATAAAAAACTCTACTTTAAATGGGTACGTGCCCATCAGGGACACGCCGGTAATGAACAGGCCGACAACCTTGCCAAGAAAGCGTGCACCCTTAGTGAAAACCCCTCTTACGAGAAGCTACCCCACTCGTGGGTTAAAACGCAGCTTGCTAACGTTGCCCTGCAGGACTGGCAATCAGAGTGGGATAATGACGACACGGGGAGAAAGACATACGCCTATATTCCTTCAATTGCTCACCGCAGAAAAGCCAGCCATTACACCCCGAATGCTGAAACAACCCAGATCCTCACAGGACACGGTAATTTTGCAGCTTATCTCTTCCAGTTCGGCAAGGCAGACAACAACACATGCGACTGCGACAACGTCAGTGAGTCTACGGTCGAACACTTCCTTTACGATTGCGCTAAATATGACGATAAAAGGCTTCATTTCATGGGTAAATGCCTAGCGGAAGGACAGAACTGGCCTCCAAAGCCCTCTGAAGTCTTTAGCAACAGCAAACTCTGGAGAAGCTTATCGGACTATGTACACAACACGGCTGCCCTCAACGCCAGCAGCTTCAGCAACAACAACCCATCCTAACCTCCATCAGGTCGCCTCTGGACTTCCCTGTATTGGACAATAGATCTGTCACCACCTCAATTGTAGGGCAGTTAAGTGCCTATATACAGTTATTACAGTAGGGCAGTTAAGTGCCTATATATTGTAAATACTAGTATTCTCTGTTTTTTTTTTACATTGTAACCCATCATTTATATCTTTGTCACTACTAACTCATCATTGTAAATACGCGACCCTTATTCTATGTTTCAATAATTGCTTTGTAATCCTAATGTATACTGTTTAACAAATCAATAAATGCGATGCAGACGCCATGGTGCCCACATGCCTTCCCTTCACACTTTCCTATCTCCCTTTATCCCTCCCTTCATACTTCAACCCTAACTTTACTCCTTCCTTCATTTCAAAAGGCCAAAATCCGTAAACTGAAATACGGACAGCTCTCTCACTTCTTTCACTTTATGTCAGAATAGATAGGGGTATTTCGCAATACAGTCTTACATTGCAGTGGCAATCGCCAGCAGTTCTGCTTGTGTAACACTACAGTAGACCCCCCTATAACGCTTAGATACGTTCCACGCTAACCGAAAATTACGTTGTAGGAATGAGCCAATCGCAGCCCGATAGGTCGGAACTTTACGGACTAAGGCTGTTCGAAAGGTTTTCTT
>NW_019388926.1:0-5640 GCF_000671375.1 Centruroides sculpturatus
ACATATAAGACGAGGTTTTTATTCAATTTTTACTGCTTCAAAAACCTAGGTTGTCCTATATGTATGAACAAAGGATTCTTTGCCTTTTTGCAATACTTTTTTTCTGAACTATATACTGTATTTGCATTTTTTACTGGATGCTCACCCTCTGGTGTTTAAAAAAAACAAAAGTATTTTATCTGGGCTGTTTCAATTGTTCTTGTGTAATGTTAGGAGTAAAGATGAATAGCAGTATGAAAAGGAAAGCTTTTGAATTGAATTCCAAATTGAAATTTCAAAATCACATGGGAGCCTGATATAAGTTTTAATCCATTCCCACGTTAAAACAGATGATTATTTGGAAATTAGAATTTGGAGATACTCATAAGTGTAATTGATGGAGGGTGAAAAAATAATAATAATGCAGTTAGAGATGTAATGGGTGGATTTGACTGTCAAGAATTGGTAAAAAAGGTTCCCGATTGTCCAACTTTACATGAACAATTTATGTTGTCGATTTTACAAGATTTTTCCTTAAAGTTTAAAATGCCAGTAATTTTTGAGGGATGATGTGTGCATTTATGTGTATTTGATATTTTATTTGGGATTAAATGAAATAAAATTAGAATTGTATTAATAAATCTAATTTTCTTTATTTTTGTCTCTAAAGTCACACCTCATCCTACATGTGAGTAAATACAGTATTTAAACACAAGGGATGCCAGTATGATACAGACATTATGCACAGCTGATGGAGTTTGAGAAAGGATTATTATTGAGCTGAAGGAAGCAGAATGGCTGTTTCATTAAGTTGCCCATCATCTGGGCCATTTTAGCCTGATTGTGAGCCAAACTCCTGATTATCTGTGATCTTTATTATGAATGCATTTTCAAAATATTACTGTAAAATGACAACGAATCATAAGCAACATTTAGCTTTCCTTTCCTTTAAGGAACAGAAGTGATGTGAATCATTGACCCTGGAATATTATTTTGCAGCAGGCAAAGTTGGTGCTATAAATAGCAGATTTGNGGAGTTTGAGAAAGGATTATTATTGAGCTGAAGGAAGCAGAATGGCTGTTTCATTAAGTTGCCCATCATCTGGGCCATTTTAGCCTGATTGTGAGAGGTGTCAGGGTCAGTTGATACGTCAGGACCAATATCGGGGTCAGTAGCTAATTAACCACTATTCTGAGTAGGCTTAAACCGTTTCCTAATTTATTGTTCATTAAGGCATTAATATTCATTTGTGGGAGCAGATGGGATATCAACTTCAGCCATCTGCAGTTATGAGGGATCTGGAGTGGCATCATAGATGTTGCAACTGCAGTTGCAACATCTATGGATAAATAGGCACAGGATAGCATATACAGTAGTGTCCTAATGCCTCCATACCTGATCATACTATAGCATATATCTGGAGAAGAGGTCCTGCAAAGTACTGAAGGTTCCTTTACATAGTACCATTGTTAAATATTGTTCTTTTGTTATGATATTGTAATCAATTTTTACCCTTGTTATTACTTTTGCACTAATAAAATTTTATTGGATTATAATGTGTCTTTTCTGATATGTAAATTTTTAATCAATGAGTGTATATGATGTCAAAAAAGAATTACAGCATAGACCTAGCTACAATTATTTTACAAAAGTTTTATGGAAGCTAAGAAAAAATCATTAAAGAAGTAAGGAACTCAACCACAGGAAATATTCTAGAAAAGATAGAGATACAACAAAAAGTTTATCATGAAGAATTGTATCAATGCCAGAAATGCTGATCTTGGAAATAATAGTGCTGATCTTGGAAGTACACTAGACTCTTGCTAATCAGGCCATTCCTTAAACAGAGTTCCAGATTACTGAATATATAAGTCTAAAGAGAATGAATGACATGACCTGTCTCCCTTTAGTACTGATTCTTTTAGGAGACAGTGGACTAATGATATGGTATTCTGACATGCAATGTGCATACATGTAAATAAAAATAAAACTCATAAATATGTTAAATGGGATGTGTGACATGACTAACATTTTCTTGGAAATGAAAGTATATAGGGAATGGTATGTTAGATAATTCAGAGACTGGATAATATATTAAGGGCTGGATTTGGTAAGAGTATATAAATTGGCACTTAAAAAAATTATATTTTTGATAATTATTATATTTTTTATATTATTTTCATTTATTTACAAAGTTTATTCAAAAAGTTCCAGGAATAGTTATATAAAATATTAAAGATACAACTTTTATATAATTTACAAGTGATTAGTTTCATGCATTTATATGATATTAATCATAGAACTATTTCATATACATGGTGTAAATATTTTTTTATGAAAATAAAAACTATAAGTAGCAACACTCTTTTAAAATTTGTTATGGAAGGTTTTGAATAACAGAAAATCTACAAGAACATGTTATAGATGTTCAATACTGATCCAGATTATCTTGAGAATGAAACTAATGAGCAAAACTTTATACATTTGCATAAAAGCATATGTAAGAAGCATATTTAGGCTAAATTTTTTATAAATGAATATTTTCACCTTTTTATGAATAAATATATATTTGGTACTTTTTCATGATTTACCTTAAAAATACGTTGAAAAAATTATCAGTTCAATTCCACTGTGGTTTTACCCCATAAAATTCAAGCACGTCAGGCATAGACAAAGTAAATTAAACTCTTTCCACACTAAACTTTGATGTATTAGTATGCAAATTTTAATGGATTATCCTTTTATTGATTGTTTTCTATCAGCTGACTAAATTTCATTACTTTATATTCAGTAGAATTTTTTAATTGATTTTTTTTTAATAAATTAATCTTTTGTTTACATTAAATTAGGGTTAGTGCTCTATAGAAAATACGTTGAAACTGCTTCTATTAATAATATAAAAGCTGTTGTCTATGTTTGTGTTTATGAATTCATTACAATTTCTCAAATTTTGGTCTAATCTAGGTGGAATTTTGGTTACATTCCTTTTATATTTTGATAGAAAGTATAGGCTGCTTAATTTACAGAAATATAAGTTATAATTCTTGAAATCTCTGCTCTTCTCATAAGATATTCCATTGTACTTAATGGAAATTTCTAGTTGTGATATGTTTGAATAGTTGACCACTTCTGACCTGTTATATGTCATCGCCTCTCCAAGAACAGCTATACTTGAAACATTTCTAACCATTTCATTTAAAAATCATTGGTTTGACTGCAGCTGGTAACAATGGGAAAAGTAAAGTTGTCCATAAATGTTTGAAAAAATTTGTTGCTAAATTTGGAGATCAAGTTTTTAGCACTGATGACTGTTTTGAATTATGTTGACCATGTGGGAAAGCTATAAATGCAGAAAGGAAGTTTCAGATCCTGCAGTATATTGATGCTGGTACATAAAACAGCTCCGAATAACACTAATCTAGAGTACCTTTTACACATTTCTAGCAGCCATTAGATGTTGCAAAAGCCTAAGTGCAAATGTGAAAATGGCTGAAGTTGACCAGTGAACAGGGCCAAAAATATTTGCACTTAGGATTTTGCATTATTAGATGGCTGCTGGAAATGTGTGAATGTACTCTAGATTAGTGATACAATAATTCCAGCATTATGTATAGTAAGTGTTTAGTTCTGAATAAATTCTGAAGAAAAATCTCCTTCCCACTGAAAATAATTCATTAACCATAGCTGCAGGAAAGCAATCCTAATTTAACAAATGATTTTTTTGGCAGTAGACATTCCTTTTCACAAACTAAATAATCTTACATTCTATCAATTTCTGGAGAAATAGACCCAAAAAAAACATACCTGATGAATTAACAATTAGGAAATCTTATCTATTGAAATGCTATAAAGATGTTAAAGGCATGATTTACACCGGATGCAAAAGCAAAGAGAGCAAACGAGGCAAGTGAAGTGAATTTTATTCACACTGCAAGCAGTGGTAAACATGATTGTGAATTATAGTTTCACACTTTTACCAGTAGATGGCATTTTAAAAATTCAATACATACTACACTTGCAATGTTAACTTTCTTCTTTTTGTTTACTGTGTTGTATAGGCTTATCAAAATTGAATTATATAACAGTATTGTTTTTTAAATATTGGATGCTTTTTACTTTTTCAGCTGTTATAACAGCTGGGAAAAGGACAAAATCATAAAGTTGTATGCCCTTTGGAACTAGCACAAAGTTGCTGTTGAGAACAAATCACACAGGAACACTTCTTTTTGATGGAAAAAGTATGTTTATTTTCTATAATTTAGTAAGGATATACATTTTGGGCTTAATGCCCTCTTCAGTCCTGTTTTATTAAATATACCAGCAAAAAATTTTGTAAGAAATTTACAGAATGTATTAGATTATATTTAACATACATGTACAAAAATTTCTAAAAAATATGATTCTGCCTTTTTGTTTTAACTGATGGCACATTTTATATGGTTAAGGCAGGCAAGTGATTGCAGGTGCTCTATCAGAAAATGATACATGCTATATGTCTAGTCCTAGTCTATGCTCTTCATTAAGTTGATTAAGTTGCTGAAGAAACCAGAATCTGATCTGTTATGCAAAAAGCTACATGGGGTTTTGGACAAAAATCCAGATTTTCAGAGCTATCAATTATATCCAGCATTGTACAAGGAAATGAAGGCTGTATTTCTGATCTAAAAAAATGACTATACAATTGAAGAATTAACATGTTTTAAATATGCACCAATTACATCAATTTGCATAGAGAAGTTTTTTAGATATATATATGTATTTTTTTTTTTTTTATAAAAGTCAAAGGTTCAATTTTAAAAATTTAAAAATGTATTTAGTGAACCACTGCAACTATTAACTGTTCAGAAATTACATTTAGTATCAATAAATGATTTAAGTTGTCATTTTCTGTGTTCATTGGTATTCTTAAATCAGAATTTAAAAATGCATATTTAGACAATTATAAATGCATGAAGTTCCAGATCTTAGTCATTACCAGTGATGAAGCCAAGAGATAAACAAGCAAATAGATAGTTTGAGCTAAGCCTAGACCAAAATGGGGAAGACTGAAAAGAACAATACAAGACTTTGGAGGTGATACTTTTTGACATGAAGGGGATTGTTTATTATGAATTTATTCCTGAAGGCCAATTAATCAACTTGTTTATTTTAACATAGCCATAGAAAGATGTTTGTCATACAAGATCATTTTAAATTTTACATAAGATATTGATAATAAATGATAATTAAAAGAAAATAAAAGTAAAATGATTAATATTTGTAATACAGTGGAACCTCTCTTAATGAGCATAATTCATTCCAGAATCTTACTTGTAATGCGAAACACTCATTAACACTCATTAAGTGAAACAATTTTTCCCGTATAAATTAATGTAAAATACGATAATGCATTCCACACTGGAAAAAATACTCAAATATTTTATGTATAACATTTATTCAAAGAAAATTATATAATATACATTGTTAAGGAGCGTGAATCATATTCATCTTTTTTTCTAGCGCAGAATGAATCAACCTGGAATGCAAATTTGATTTGTAGAAAACAAAAAAAAACTCACAGATAATATGTCTGATAAACATGCCAAACGATATGCCAAATTCTTGGGCTATGCAGGATATAATTAAATATTAGAAATTAATTAATTTGACTAGAGGTAGGC
>NW_019388927.1:0-5622 GCF_000671375.1 Centruroides sculpturatus
AAGTATTTTTAAGGCAATACAAAGAATTTGCATAATAAAATTTGAATACTTGAAATTCAATTATCATCTATAAAAATCTAAGAATTCCACTTAATCAGTAAATTTCATGATTAATTTATACGTTTGACTGAATTAATTACTTCTTGAAATTAAGAATTTACAACTAAGATTGCAATTATAATGATTAATTTAATTGAGAAAAGTATAGCAGATTGTTACTAGAGTAGTAATTTGATGATGCTTTTTACTTCAAAAATAAGCTATTTAATCTTAAATAGATTTACATACTGTACATACAACAGATTTAAGTTATTTAGCAATAAATAAATAAAGATTTAATTAATTAATGTTTACATTTTTGTTTATGCAACTCTAAAACAGCTTTATAACTCAATAAAATTAAAAGTCGATGAGTAATTTTTACATAATTTTCAACATAATCAATAATGAAGCCGTACAAATATTAAATATAATTAAAATTATGATTAAAATTGTCATTAGCTATTGTATCTATGCAGTTACATGTCGTAATAACTGATCTATAATTAATCGATATAAACACTTGTTTATGTGTATATAATTAAAAATTTCTGTTTAATATAAAAAAATAAGTATTTAAAACTATTATAATTATATTTAGCGCTTAATTACATCAAAAAATATTTTTTAAATCTGTTAATTTGTTAATTAATTATGAATTAGTTAACCCGTAGATCGCGAGCCTTCAAAACTCGCGATCTACATAAGAAAATATATAAAAATTCTATTATTTATTATTATATATAAGAAATTAATTAAATTTGATAAAATTACAATAAAAATTTTTAATAAATAGCTCTAAATGTAAGAGAAATTAGGTAAGGTCTATGCGTTAAAGCCAAGCCTAGGATGCAAGGAATAAATTAAAATGTAATTAATATACTAAAATAGCAATAATTTTAAATGTTTTTTAAAGATGCGAGTGTCTCTTAAGTTTCGTCAAATTTACAATTATTTTTAATTGTTCTCGATCATATAAAAATTTGCAATTGAATGGAAATTGTTGTTGAGTTAAATATATTATCAATTCATTCTTCTTTTAAAAAATAAGAAAATAGAAGAAGAAGAAAATTGAAAATTTCCTATTAAATTAAATTGTTTTCCGGGTTTCTATTACATTTCTTTTTTCCATTTTCTTTGAAAAGAAAACAATCTTTTTTGAATATATTCTATCAAACAAATGGGAATTACAGTGGAGTAGCAGTTATATGCAGTATATAAAATATATTAAAGTTGATACCCACTAATTGTTTATTGGTGATGATAAAACATCCCACTTACTATTAGATTTACAGAATTATTTTTGTTATTTTAAGAAATAAATTTTATCAAAGTACGTTTTATATTATTTATTAAAATAAACAATACGAATATCTGCTAAAATATGCAGATAAAAATATGAAGGTTTACAAGTAAAAGTAATACGAATCTTCTCCCCTCCTCTTTCTCTTCTTCTTCTTCCTCCTCGTTATCATTATTAGTAGCAGCATCGTCAAATCATGAACAGATGCTCATTTTTACGTGACAACACTTCTGCTGTTGTTATAGACGATGATAATAACAATACATCTGTTTTAATATTCATATTTCATATCTTGAGTTTTTGTTTTAATAAATTATATGAAGATTTATTATAATAAATATAGGAATTATCATCAATATCGCAGTAGTAGCAACTTTGTCGAATCAATATCAGCATCAAGTGAAGTTGACCTGTCGATGAGACTGCTGATGAAAGTATTGGTGATGCTAATATTGATCATCATTATAATTATCAATATCTTAATGATGATGTACTGTACCATTAATGTAATGAAATGATGCCATAACGTAAATGCCATTTAAAAAAATACAAAATTAAATTTTATTTATTTTAATAAATAATATAAAGAAAAAAAATACTTTCTTGTATATGTTATATTTTAAAATAAATAAATAAATACATTTCTTTTTTAAAAAAACAACGAAAAAATAATGTAAAAGTAGAATACATTCTTATTACAAAACTTCTCAATTAAAAATTTCACTTTAAAGAAAAAGAAAAAAGAATAATTAATGAATATATCAAATAATTAATTTCAAGGTATTTATAAAAGTTTAAAGTAACATCTAAAAAAAGGAATTTATTAAATTAAGTTTTAAGTAAGCTTCTTCCTCTTCTTTATTTTTTTAAAATTGTTTAATTTAAGAAAAATGTTTTAAAATTTCTGTTTATATTTTTAGACAGTTTTGTTCTATGTTAATGTTGTTGTCTTGTTTTATATTAACTTTTTTTTATTATTTATACATAATTAATTAAAACTAATTTTGTAACAGTTTAAAAAAGTAAATAAAGTGAAAAATAATAAATATTTTTGAAATATTCAAAAATATATTTTAAATTATTTATCTTTTGTAAGTACTGTTTCTTCATTATCGCATCATCACCATGCCACTACCACTATCGACATCACCTCCATTGTCATCATCATCACCTCACCATCATCAGTATCATTATCGTCATCACCGCCATCATCAACACATGTAGTAGTATTAACATCAATACATGCATCATCATTAACACTAGCAGCAAAACATCACTATAAACACATATTTCTCGAGCTTCCCAACCTATGTATAATACCTGAAACAATATTATATTTTTATGTAGATTGCGAGCTACCAGTTGAGGAAATAAGTTCCAATTACTGTACTTATAATTCATAGAAGCAGTGGAAATTTTAATCTATTTTAATAAAAATTTATGAAAATTTAATATAATTATTTTTCAAGTTTACTTCGTAACAAATTATGATGATGATGAACACAGTTCAACTCTATAAATGATGATGATGATGATGATAATGATCTATATTTTTCAAATTGATAATTTCAATTAAAATTTACGTAAATCGATTTAAATACACCAAATATTAATGAATATTTTGTAGGATTTAATTATATTTTTCCCTTAATTTTATTAATTTACAATCAATAGGAGCACTTTTATTAATGAATTCTTGCTTTATACATTATTAAAGCACTTATTATGAATATAGAAAGTAAGAAACGTTAGATGTTAAGGTAACAAATTTGAGATAATTGCATTAGAATACACTACATTGTGTGTTACGTCATTCGCGAGTACAATACATAAATTATGTCTATTAAGTTATTGTTTATGAAGTAGCTTCGTTAATGTCTGATGATTTTTTTACTTAATATTTGATTTTTTTGCAATTTTCCTTTGCAATTTTTAAAAATTGCAAAGGATTTTTTAGAAAAGTTTAGAAATTTAACTTTGAATCTTCTTGAGTGGATTTTTTTTATAATATTGTATTAAATTCGAATATTCTGAAATAAAATTTTTACAATATTTTTATATTTGAATTTTAAAGTATTCTCTAAATTTTGAAAATTTAGAGAATACTTTGAAAATGTTTAAAAATTTTTATACTGTTTTTTTTAATAAAATTTAAAGATTTAGAGTTATTCTTCTATAGAATACTCTTTAAAAATTTTATTTACTTTCAGATGTAACTTTTGTAATATTTTACATAAAATTTAGAAATTTGTTTATGTTTTTTAACTTGAATTTTATCTCATTTTATGTAAAATTTGAAAATTTATAAATTATTTATGATTTATATTGTAAAATATTTCGAAAAATTACCTCCTTTTAGAAATATAACAAATTCAAACCATTCAAACTTGACCACTCTATTCCAGCGTATATTATGAGGATCGAACTTGGTTGGAGCAACTTATACCCACACTCCTGTTGAAACACATCCTTAACTTCATTAAAAGATTAAAAAATAATTCCAATTCCTCCAACTACACGATACTAGTCAATTTAAATAAATTATCTTTAAAAAAACAGTAATTTTAAGCTCTCTACAGTCGACAACAAACAGTTTGATGCTGCTCTTGATACTCTATTCAACTGGAACCTTTATCATTCCTAATCATCGTCGACAACGCTATAACGTTGAAGACAGTTGCTCCGTCACTCTAAACATCATCCGTGTGGTACCTTCAAATTCTGTGTGCATATTGTTCTCAATCATACATCTTTATCAAATTCAATCGCGTACATAAATGCCTCCTAAATGCAACTGTGGTACCTTCAAATTCTTTCTGAGTATTAACCTCAATCATACACATAAATGTCTTCTAATGTAACCCCGCCTAAATCTCTAGTCGTTGAGATTCAACTCCAAGTGTGGTCAAATGGTAACATTTTCTACTAGTTTACTCATCAACATTTGCTGAAAACTCAAACTCTGTAATCCTCCTTTTACAGAGGGGTTTACAGGGAGGAACCCTAATTTATAAATAAAATATTATTGTATTGTATATTTTAAAAATCCAAAAAATACTTTTTGAAATTTCTCGAAATAAGATTTTGCGAAATGATTCTAAGACTTTAGAGAACTTCGTATAAACAATTTTATTTATTTTTTCAAATCAAAAATTGTTTAGATTGAATTTTATACTGATATTTTTATGAAATTTTTAACGTAATAGCAATTTACATTATATTAAATTTTTAAGAATATTCTAAAAAATGCCCAAATTTCAAAAAAACTCTAAAAATTCTTTAAAAAAATCCTTTAGATTATATCAGAAAATGAAGCTTTAGAAAGAATTACGAAATATTCACAAATTTCCGAAAATATTCTAAAAACTAAAATATAAATTAAATTATTTTATTTACATTAAAAAAAATTAATAAAGCATTAAATTAATGCTAATTACTGTAATGTCGAAGCAGAGTTAAACATTTTGTTACCCTTTTTTTTATTATTGTTATGAAAATGTGAGAAAAAATATATTAACGTAAAAATTATTAATTACTTTAATCACATTTTAATGCAGTTAACTTTATCGATTATTATATTAAATAATAATTAATTATTTACTTCAAAAAATGACTTTTTAATTCTATTTAATAATTTTATTTTTCGAATTTTAAATGTATATAATTTTTTTTATCTATTTAGTGGAATTTTTAAATTAAATTTTACAAACTATTAATTAAAATTTTATTTAATTATTAAAAAAAACACTTTAAAAATCCAACAACGAATTCTGTATTTTTTCCGGCAAAAACGTTAAAATTGTTTATGGCGCCATCTATTATCAGTTTTCGTTAAAAAAATTTTATATTATTAATTATTATGAAATTTCAAAACTTTTAGAGTAGAAGCGAGTTTTATAAATAATTGTAAATGCTAATAACGAGTAAAATCTTCATTAAGTCTGACCCCACTCGAGATATGACACACGATTCTATCTCCACACTCCCTTGACTTTCAATCACCAAAATTTAACAACTTTAATGTCACTAATGTCCCAACCTTCATGCTAAATTTCAGAAATTTTCGACCGAAAACACAGGAGTTATTAAGCTTCAAAATGGGTAAACAAAATCGTCACCCCTCATACACAGAAACATTTATACATATTTTTTAAAAAAACACCCCTAAATTTTTTACATTTCTCGACATTTGAAGGTCCTCTGGGTGCAAAAAATGTAAAAATCTTGAAGGGGATCGTTTTTTGACTGATGATCATAATTAATCTCTGTTATATATAACA
>NW_019388928.1:0-5645 GCF_000671375.1 Centruroides sculpturatus
AGATTAAAGAGGCTGCGAAATTTACAACGAAATTTTTATAGTTTTAGTAACAAGAAATTGACAACAATTAATTTTAATTAATTTTTTTTAGAAAAAGGTTATTTAATACAACTAATTACAAAAGGTAAACTAAGAAAAAAATATATTGAAAAATTCGAACTCAGTGCTCATCTAACAATATAAACCATTAGAAGTACAGTATCTATTTTATTTCTAACATTACAAGTGAATTCACAGTCTAATCTGATTGTATTTAATGTCTTTCAGTATCTCTGATTACTTTTTAGATGAATTATTTTTTCGAAATTCCCTTTAAGATAAGTGCAGCAATATCGAGGAAAATAAACGATCCAAATGCATGCTACAACATTAATTTTATAAAAGTCTGAAAGTTTTCATCATTAATGATCTAATTAAGAATCAATTTCAAAAATATTCTTCTTTAACTGAAAGTATAAGCAGTCACTTTTACTGCATTCATTCAAAGTGGAGAGCAGCAGTAAGCGAATAAATGCTCCTTGAAAATTTTCTTTATCCAAAGTTTGAGTTGAAGACGAATCAAGAAAACTGGATAATGTTCGTCAAGGCATGCTTTTTCCGAAGCTTCAAATGAAGAAGATCCTTCTTGAATCACATCTCTCCCCGAAATATCAGTAAAGTCCTGCTTGCTTCTAATCTAAGGATTTAAGTTGGTCAGGTTGCTTTCCCTTTTTATCCGACATTTGTGTTAAAGAAGAAGCAAACGAATCACGGAAACTGAAAAGAATTTGAGTAGGAGGTTTTACTAACTGTGATGATTTAGTTGAAAACAACTCTTGCATCGCTCTTTTTTCCGAAATTTCAGTACAGAAAAGACCTGCATAAACCTCTTCTTTACTCGAAGTTCGAGCTGAAGATCAATAAACGAATAACGAATGGTAGGCAGAGTTTGTGCTGGAGATCTTGGTTGCATCTCTTTCTTACATTCGTGTTTTTATCAGAGTTGGTATTTTAGAAGGTTTTATTCGCATTAATAGTTTGTGAAGCATTGAAATTAACCAAAATCCTGTTATCATAAATAATTCTAGCAAAATTGCAGTAATAGCAAAACCTGCTTACGTCAAAAATTTCTGAAGAAGTGCATATATGTAAAGTTCTATCTGCATCGATAGTTTCTCTAAGGAGAGTGGATGAAATTACCGCTTATATCTCTGGTCCTCCAGGGTTATTGTTGAAATGGTTCTGTTTGCATCTGTGGTTTCTTTACAATTTGTGATGAAGAAGGTTCATCTTGCATCCCTGATTCGTTTAGGGTTTGAGTTGAGGACGATTCGAATTGCATCATCGGTTCCTCCACAGTTTGTGGTGAAGATCTGCTTTGCATCAATGGTTGCCAAAACATGTGTGTTGAGAATGATCGTTTTTGCATCTGTGGTTCCTTTACAATTTGNTCAAAATGGAACTGATTGAAAAATTTGTGATGTGGCTGGATATTTTGCATATCACATTTGTTATCATACTGTTAATACTAAGAAACAACCTGCATTATTCGAAAACAGTCAGCATTAACATTCCCAAATTAACTCGGTTAATAGGTTGCTTTTTTAAACGTTTTAGTCTTACAATTAATTAATGCCTTAGTACAGTGTATCGCTAGGTACAAAAACAAAGCTTTTTTGACATTACAGTGAAGCAGATGAGACTAATCTTAATTTTTTTCGTCACTATTGTATATTAAAGGACGGATATTAATAGGATCTGAACGTGGACTGAAAGCGCCTCTTCAAATACAAACTTTTGTGGATGCTCTTTCCGTTTCGGGCAGTTCTGGTGGAGAGAAATACGGCGCTTAAACAGACTTGGTGTATGGATGCAAAAAAATGCAATTACCACCGAGTCTATTTAAGCCTTGTTATTTTTGTCGGTCGGTGACTTTGCTGAATCTTTTAGTGAATTATTCTCTTCACTAGATAACAAAACTGATGAATTTCTTCCCGATGTTTTGGCTACTTTGAAGCGATACTGATTGCTATACCGTAGCGTGGAAGACGACGAAAGTTGTACAACAGGATATTTGAACACAGAAATAAAACATATGGAAAATTACAGAAGGCTTCTTATTAATTACAAACTCTATAAGAATAGAACAGAGAGTTTGAAAGGGGACGACAATAACCTACAGTTTTCTTTAGGATTTAATTTTAAAACTAAAAAATGAGAAGTCGGATTAGAAATTTACAATTGAGATGATTACATCAGCAGTGGCATTAAGAAGACCAATTTGGGAATATTAATGCTGATTGTTTCCGAATAATGCAGGTTGCTTCTTACTATTAACATCTGATAACAAATGTGATATAAATGATATTATTAAAATTTTTAAATATTTATCAAAATGTCCAGCCGTAAATTTTTCCGCCTGCTCCATTTCGAAGCCTTCTTTGTTTCAGGCCACGTTGCACCAGTTGCACCTGTTTAGTTACGTGACTATCTTCTTTTGCCTGTGCCTCTTCCTAGGAGAGGTTGGCTGCCAGCAAATACCACAAATCTCTATTGTGAGTCTTATGGATAATTTTTTCAGTATCGAGTCCTATCCAGTCCTAAAGGTCATCCATGCAGCCTCGTCTTCTTTCCCTTGATCTTCTTCCCTCAATCTTTCCTTCTAATGTAAGTTTGAAAATTCCATATTTTTCTTTCCTCAATATGTGTTCACCGTATGCTAGTTTTTCCTCTTTATTATTTTTATTAATTCTCTTTTAGTATTTGCCATCTGTAACACCCTTGTCATTAGTGGTTCTGCTAGTCCACTTGATCTTCAACATTCTTCTGATTGCCCGCATCTCAAAGGTCTCGATTTTCTTGTCCATATCTTTTCGTAGTGTCCATGCCACACATCCATAAACCAAAATGGGCCAAATGTAGCATTTTAGCGTTTTTAGCGTTAATTGTAGATTTAGTTTCTTTTCACACAGAATGTAATTTATCTGGTTAAACTTGTCTTTAGCTTGTCCAATTCTGCTTCGGATTTCCTTTGATACATTATTGTGTAGTTTGGGACTCTTATAATTCCAAATTTTCTGTCAATTGTAAATATCTGCGGAAGAAACCCGAAGAATTTGAAACTAAATCGGATTTCATTGATTGTATAACAATCCGTGAAATTCGATGTGTAAATAGCTGGGAAAGTTTACACTTGGGTGTGAGGAATGCAGCGTCATCGTCAACAAAAGTCGATTATGTGTCAGCTTTCTCACGACAAGGATATAAAAAGGGGAGATCGCCGGAAGCTCAAGAGCGTCCGCACACGGAAGAAGTCTGTCGGAAAAGACACCGAAGACACCACACCCTTCCATACAGACGACGTTCGCCAATTTTCCCTTTCACTGAGAAACTTGGGTACTTGGGGTATTTTGATTTTGTCAAAGCGCTCTCTCTCGAACTAGAAATTAGGTCAGCGACATAGCCACGAAATTAGTCGCCGTATTCTGTAAATATTCTAATATAACCGCATTTAACCTTAGAATTCCTGTAATTTAGATTTAATTATTCAATAAATGCTTTGGTATTTTGTTAAACCTGTCTCCTGTCTCTAAAGGACGCCTGCCGACTTGCTCACCTTAGAATGGCTTATGACCTCAGTCTTAGGATGGCGTTTTATCGAGTGGCGAGGGACGCCACTCGATAAAAAGCCATCCTAAGACCCCGAGATCAGGTTTATCCAACTGTTGCAGCGTAAGTGGTCATTTTGGGATTAACCCGTGGTCCACTACTAATCTCACATTATTGTCTGAATAAAATCTTTTCCCCAAATAACAGAAACATCTACTTGTTCGAGGTTCTCCCCTTTGCATTTCATCTTTATTGTGTGCTTAACTTTACTTATGTACATTGTCTTAGTTTTCTTTGTATTTACTGTGACTCTCATTTCTTCACTTTTTCATACTAGTTTATTTAACACTATTTGTAGATTTTTTTTCTGTTGTAGCGAGAATGTGTCATCTGCATATCTAAGATTGTTAATGCTTATTCCGTTAATTTTTGAACCTTCTGTTCTATCTTCTAGGGCCTTCTGCACAGAGCCAGCCTTACCANTCATCAACTGCAACATTGGAGCAAGAATAGATGCAAGCAGTACGTTTAACTCAAACTCTGTTCAGTGTCCGTGCCCCTTACGTTTTCTAAAATTCAAAATCTGAAAAAAGGAGAGAGTAAAGCGAAACCATTTGTTAAAATCTTGCAGACAGAATAAATGCAATCAGGCCCTTCAACTTAATCTCAACCTCATTTCTCTGTTTTTTTCGACTAAAACACCGAAATAAAGCAACATCAACCTCAACGATGGTTTCAAAACGGAGACATACACACATCAAAACTACGGGACAGAAATAACTTTCCCATAGTACAAACGGTAAAAATATATCTATCCTTACAATAAAACAACTACAAACAGTAAAACCTCATAAACTTCTGCTGAAACGAAAATTGGATTTTTTAATTACAAATGAAGCTGCAAAACGAATCATTAGAAACATAACGAAAAGGCATTAATTCGTCCGTATGGGAAGACATATCGGAACGTGCTGTACAGAAATAAATCAGTCTTCGTACCGTTATTAGAACCGAAAGTCATGTTATATCAATTCAAAAACTTTTTTCATAACGTATTAGATAGATGACAGGCACGACTCTATTGATAAAGAAAAAGTATAGTGTACAGGGCAAGCCACTACTAATTTGAGGTAGAGAGCATATATTTTAAATTAAATAAATTTATTTATTATAAATATTAAAAAGGCCCTTTTCAGGGCCAACAACTCTAGTTAAGAGTGGTCAAATCTTATTAATAAACAATTACATAATAGAAAAATATCAAACAAAAGACTGGTTACATGACTGGTTCCGCAGTAAGCAGAGCCAGTTTACAGATGTTTTTGGTATTGCAAATGTTATAGTTACATTTACAAAGAGTAATATGCATTATAGCATAAAGTATTACAATGAGAGATTGGTATATATGTTATAAGTTTACAATTAGGAGATAAAGATTAAGTATACATGTGCTGTTTCATATAGAAAAGAATTGTTATATTATGCAAGACAAATTTTCCGCGTGTTGAGAAAAGCACGACAGTGTGTATGAAAGTTATACAATAATTAATGGGTATTATGTAACAAAATATGATAACTACATTGAAAAGATTAAGGCTGTCAGGAACTAAATGTTTACACTCAGAGTTCGAAACATTCATCCTGCATCGTAAACAGTCCTTGCTCCAGCAAATTCTATACTGGAACATTCCTTCACAAATTTCTCTTTTATACTGTACTGAATGTCGAAAAAGTGTGTAAATTATAAACAGTTTTACATAATTACTTCTTAATTATTATTTACAAGCATTTAATTTAAAATGTTATAAATAGCAACTGTTAAATGAAAATTTTTGAAGTAATACATTTATAGATTAACTCGCTTGATTACGTAAATTTCATTTAATACTTGTTGAGTAAATTAAAACTCACTTCTTGCACTATTTGAGAAAAACACTACCTTTTGTTTATCAATTGGAGAATATTACAGTCTGTTACAAAAGTATAGCTACTGTACACCACTTAAAAGTATCTTAAAATTATTTTATCATAATAATAATTAAAATTATCATGACTAG
>NW_019388929.1:0-5629 GCF_000671375.1 Centruroides sculpturatus
GTTTTTGTTGTAAAAATTCAAATTGTAAAAATTTACAGCTTAAAAAAATTCAATTTGTTTTTTTTTGTATTTTACAAGCGAAGATAATCGAATTTTTCAAGTAAAAAAATAAGTTAATAAATTTTTTGGGATGTAAAAATTTAGAAAATTTAAATTCCAAAAATCGCAAATTCAATTTTTTTTGGTAATAGAAAAGCGCAAAAATTAATAAAAAAATCAGTTTTGCATCGAAAAAATAACAACTTTTACGAAGGATTTTTGTTGTTAAAAAATCAAATATAGGCCTATATTTTTAGAAAAAGTTAAATTTTTGGCAAATAAAATGCGTAAATTTTGTAAATTTTTGCATTAATAAACAAGTTTATAGAATTTTTTTTTGGTTAAAAAAAAGCAAAATCTAAAAATTGCAAATTTGAAAGACAAAGAAGGAAATTTTGACTTATTCTAATTAAAAGGATGAAATTTTCGATTTTTTCATCTAAAAAAAGACGAAATTCTAATAAATTTGTCTTTTTTGAATGCAAAAATTTAACTGGATGTTAACTGAAAGGGATGAAAACGTATTTATCTTTTCCTTTTCTTCCGAATGATGTGAAAAATATGAGAAAGAGCGATTTGACACGAACTATAAATTGTTATTTATGGACATCAAACAAGAATCTACTGATGGAAATTGATGAAGCCGAACGGGAAGAGGAAGAAGAAGAAGAAAGGAGGAAAAAAAAAGAAGTTTAATTGACTATCTTCGACCATTCTATGAATAATATCCAATTCATCAATGTTAAATTAGTAAGAAGAGAAGGAGAATCATCTCATTTGATATGCACACACAAAGAAGAACATGTGGAAAAGCAGCAATAACTTTTTCTCTTACTTTCTTAATCTGCTTTTATTCTGTTGTCTTTAGGATCCCTCAACTACTTTTCCAAACTAAAACCCTTCATTTAATATTCATTCTGAGTTAGCAATATCTGCATCTCTCTCTTTCTCTTTATGTTCTAATCATCTGATTAAAGTTCTGAATGGATCAACAATTTTAATGAAATTGCCTTCTCATCTTTTACTTTAAATCCTATATTATATGTTCCTATCTATAAATACATGAATTTATATACATATATATTTTTTAAGATTAAAATCGTANAATATGAGAAAGAGCGATTTGACACGAACTATAAATTGTTATTTATGGACATCAAACAAGAATCTACTGATGGAAATTGATGAAGCCGAACGGGAAGAGGAAGAAGAAGAAGAAGAAGGGAAAAAATCATTAAAAAAAATTCCAAAATAATATTTTTGTGGAGTCTCAACAATCGCCCCTGCAAGAAAATGGCTTTTTTTTAAACTTTATGCAATATATATAGCCCCATTTTGCATTTTAAAGTGTTCTCTACAATGCAAAAATTGATGGGGATCGCGAATTGATTAGTTTCTTTTAAAAAAAATCCTGTTTTTTTCTTTTAGATTCGATGCGCGAAATTTATTATTAGATGCAACCCAAAAATCTACTTTGTTTCATCAAAAAACAGCAAATTATCTTTAAAAAAATACTAATTAACGTTTAAAAAACGTTTATTAAGTAGTAAAGAATGTACCTGAAAAATAATTATTGTGTTTTATTAGAACTTTTTCAATTAATTTTGAGTATGATGATACGGTTGGCGCGCGACGCGACGCGACGCGCTGGCTGACATCTTAAGCATTTGTGTTATTTTTTGATGTTATGCAATATATATAACTATATTTTACATTTTAAATTATTCCTTAAAATTCAAAAATTAATGAAGTTTTTAAATTCTTAGGTTGCATCTAAAAAATCTGCTTGTTTTTTAAATCTAATAAGTAATCTTCTTGAATACAGATTGAATCGGTTACATTTAAAAGTCTAAAAAATCACATAAAAAATACTAACTGACATCTAAAAATGTTTATAAAATGACAATAAGAAACTCATGTAAAATAACTTAAATTTCTTACATTTTTATTTGAAAGTTTTTTGAAATTAATTCTAAGAATGACAATTAATAACCTTAAGATAGCAGCGTGCGCGTCGCTTTCGCGTCGCGCACGCTGCTATCTTAAGGTTATTAAATGATAAATTTAATCAATAAAATGTTAAATATGAATGTAAAATACATTAATATATCTATGAGACATTCTAAAGAGTCTAAATTAATTATAAAAGTAAAGAATTTAAGTAAAATTTACAGATTTTCCTACAAGCATCTACGTTACCAGAAACGTTAACTTTGTATCAATTTTCTTTTTAAATATATTTAAACAAATCGAATTTACAAGAAGGATCAAGGTTTATAGCAAAGTTTCGGGTTTTGGCATTCGTTATAAATCATTTAAAGTAGCGCTTAATCTCTTCAAAAGTTAAGCTTTAAGAGAAAATAAAAAACAAGGCGCAGTATAGTAAAATAATTTTATGATGTTATTCTATATGCTATAAAATTAAATTGCCTGATAAATATTTTATTAACTAAAATAAAAAATTTTTGATCCTTTCAAATATAAACTCTTATATATAGATTTTCTTTGATATATTAAATTCCAGAATTTAAAAAACGCTTTAAAAAAGTTACCAATTCCTCATAAATGACGTCATCAAAAAAGATAAAAATTACAATTTCTGCTTCGTTAACGATAAACTTTAAACTGTTCTATCGATTTTTTCTCTTTTTTTTCTTGTTTTTCTTAAATAAATTTATAACAAAATTTTATGTTTTGTTGATTTTTTTAAAACATTCTTTTAGAATTTATTGCGCGAAATTAATATGCTTAAAAATGACAATTAATTTGGATTTATTATAGAAATTACGCTGAAAATTAATTTCGAGTAAGAATCGTTCTGTTTTGAAGTGTTTTATAAATATTTATTTACGATTTACACGATAGTATTTATAGAAAATACGAAAAATCGATGATTTTTAAATGTCAAGCGCGCCGCGACCGAAAGCGCGAGAAGCGACGCGAAAGAGGAAACACGCTTAAACAAACGTCATTTCCTGGTGTTAAAACCAATTAAAATAGTAATTTTTATAATAAACTGAAATTTGTAAACGTTAAAGAGATTGTTTCGATCAAAAGAAAAAAAAAAGTGGAGAAAATCCGACATTTTCCTCGCAACGTGCTTTGAAGTAAGTGGTGCATCCGTCAGGAAGGACGTCACAAGTGATATTTTTAATCTAGCAATGACGTCACGTCCGTCATTAGGTAGTCTTTATTTTAGGAAAGGGAAGAGAGTATCGATCGCCGAAAGGAAGTCAGAAGCAGAAATGTTGTGGTTGAGCGATTCCGTTGTAAACAAGAACACTGCTGCATGAAGCAAGATATAGCGGTAATCCCGTATCTCCCAATGGACACGAAACGTTTTCTTGTTGACGAACCACGAGTTCAGAATGTCAATGTATCTGTGTTTACATTCGTCGCACACAATCTTACCCCCTGACGTTTTATGTACGGTATTAGCTGTAGGCAATACCATAGCCATGAAACGATAGTCTAGAAATTACATGGGAGGAAAGAGGATGGGGAGCAAAACTGTACTTCTCTGATACACCGGATGAAAAAGAGAGGGAATAAAATGCATTTCTTTCATATACTGAGTAAAGAATATACTTTTTTGATTATTGAAGAAAAAATGGGAACAAACAATACTCTTTTCTACATGTTTACGGGCGAGTTTTCTTTATTATGTAGGAAGAAACAAGTAGGAACAAAGTATATTTTCTTGATGTATAATTAAAAAGAACGGAAACAAACTACTCTTTCTTTATATATAGCTAGAAAAGGGGTAAACAAACTATACTTTTCTGATATACTGTATAAAAAAGAGGAAACTAACTAACTTTCTTGATACATAACTCGTAAAGGGGAAACACACTTTCCAGACATATTATATAACTATAAAAAAAGGGAATCAATCTACACTCCCTGATATATAGCTATAAAAAGGGAACAAACTATGCCTTTCTGATACATAACTAGAAAGAAGCGTGAATAAAATATATTTTTATGCTGCATCATTCCAAAGAAGAAGAAACACACTACACGTCCCTGATATATAACTAAAAATAAGGATGAATAAAGATATTTTTCTGCTATATAAGTACAAAGAAGCAGGAGCAGGAAGAGGCTATACTTTCCTGATATATAGGTAGAAAGAAGGTGAAAGGAAGACATATTTTTTGATATATAACCGGAAAAAAGAGAGTATAAAATCAACTAATCATCATTTATTGTGGTTATTATAATTGATTGGGTTCATGGAAGCGAAAATTGAACGTCGTGTTATTTATGAGGTGTGACAGAAGAGACAACTGCGATCGAACATCGATGATCAATGCTATAACGAAGCAGAGTGAATGTTTGCTGTTTACTCAGCTGAGGAAATGAAGTGAGAAAATGTCTTATCTTCCTCCAACCTTACTCACAAACCAATCTTGTCGATTGTATTCTTTAATGATTTTTCTATTCGGATAATTCGACTTTATTATCTTCACGTTGACTATTTATTCGTCTGGATAATATAATTACACTTCCAGAAAAATTGCGTCAATATTATCTTTCCTACAACCTTAAAAAGTGGATAATTAAATCATTCGTACGGTTATTAAAGGCGTGGGTTCGGTCCACGTTTATTTAGATTTTTCTTCCTTTTCTTTTTGGACAGACACACAATAAAACTATATTGATTTTTAAACTATTATTTTGATAATTTTCATTAAAATTTAAGGTTTTATTAGCCAATAAACATCTAAAAAAATCGTTTATGTAATATAGAAACACGTGGTGATGAGTGAGGAGTATTAAATTTTACTGTAAAAATATCGTAAAATAATTCAGGTTTCTTCTAATAATTTCTAAGTAAAAAAAAACTTGGATTTTTTTTTTAATTCTAAAAACTTTATCCAAAAAAATTATCGTAAAAATGCAATTCTCATAAAACTCATGCAAAGTTTTAAGTAAAAGCAGAAGAAAGGGGATGAATGAGATATTTTTAATGGTTTTTTTAAGAAGAAACTATTGAAAATACGTTAAAGAAAGGTAAGATGAAGGTTTTTTAAATGTTTATTCGAATAAATGGCGTGTTTTCGTGACAGAGGCGGAAGAATTGTGTGATGTCCCATTCGTCTAATTATAGTTTTGGTTAGGAGAGTGATCATTAGATCCAAACTGTCTTCTTCTAATCAAACGCCCTTTCTAATTCTACCCCCTTTAGCGTTTCTTCTACGTCATTCTACATAATGAGATCTTTATTACCATTTTCGATATAAGAAACAATTAAATTTCTTCTACCACCCCCCTTTCGTATCTTAAAATTAACTTTATAATCACACCTTTTATCCATAAACCTCTGATAATAAATCACTTCTTCTAATTATATATCATTAAAATTTACATTCAAATGTTATTATTTTACTATTTTATAATTAATTATTTGTTTTATAATTTAAATATTCTATTTTGTCGTCAAAAAATACCATTAAAAATGCAAAAATTTGAGATTTCTTGCGTTTTTTTAGATTTTTTTGCATGTTAAAATGACTTTTTTATGTTTTAATGCTTTAATAATGTTTTAACACTGTTTGTGAATTAGTAACTCTGTTTTTTTTCTTTG
>NW_019388930.1:0-5631 GCF_000671375.1 Centruroides sculpturatus
AAAAAATAATAATTTTTCTTATAAAACAAAACAGAAAAAAAAATATTCCAAAATGTATTCTCTCGTTTGTTTAAATTTAAATAAATTTTCCTCGATTTCTTCTGAAATTACCCTGTCGTAAACGGGAAATTTCCCTACTTCACGAACTTTTATTGTCAATGAAAGTAAGAATTTCTTTTTGAAAAAGCTTACCTGCACACCAACGAAACATGAAAAGTAACGTGATGGATAAAAGAAGATAACGAAACGATCCAACCATTTTGGATGAAAGTATCCTCAATTTGTAAGTGACCCATGTAATGTCTAATGTTTGAATATTGTTACCATGGTGATGAGATTAAGCAAGTGATGCGGTTCGTTTCGGTACAATGACCATCCCTGTACACCGCTAAGAATAACACGTATTTAACACCACACCCATAATTTAAAAGGCTCCAAATTATACAGATTCATGCATTAAACGTCTCCCGTAAATAGCTAGTTACAGAATTCCTTCAAGGGAGAAAAAAAAAGTTAAAAAATTTATGATAAAAATGTCCGAGGTAAAGACACCTTTGGGATGTAAGATTACACAGATAACGGGAATAATTGTGGTTTATGATTGTTTATCATCATATAAATAAAACACAATATGATTTTTTATGACGTTTATCAATTTCAATTGTTTAATTAACAACATGGTGGCTATATGTTACAAAAAAGTTAAGAGTCTAAAAAAGTTGGAAAAACTAATTAATTTTCGTAATTAAGATAATGCCTTTAAGAAAATCGATGGAACGAAATGTCATCGTCGTGATTATAAATATTAGATAGATTTGTGTTATTAAATTCTTTTGAAATTAAGTCATTTTCAATACATATGACACATATGACGCGTAATCCATTCGGTTTATATTGTATACTAAGAATATATACATTTTTATCACTTTCTAAATGATTTTTTTTTTACTTCTTAATTATAATTAAATGTAATACGTGACTATTTAATGATTAAAAATAAACTTGACATTTATTCTTGGTATTAAATTATTCATCGCCGACATCATTAAATTATCTATTAATGATGTATAACTGATGTCATCGGTGATGTCATTAAAATGAAATTTAAATCAAGTTTAAGTCTACTCTCCATTTGTAGTATTTAAGGATATTTTTTCTTTTTTAATTCTAATTGAACTCAATAATATAATTTAATTATTCTTAAGTAAGGAAGTAAACAAACATTTTCTTTCTTATTTTTTATAATACGACATCTATCGAGTAAAAATAAAATTAATGAGACTTAAATTATTATTGTTTTTTTTTTATTTTNAAAAACAACGAACACGACAATTCGGTCACATCGTCTAGACTGGAAAACATCAATCCCGCATTTTAAACGAACGTTACGTATATCTTCGATCAGCGAATGATTTATTAACAATAAACGTAATTACTTAAACCGATAATTTATGTCTTACATTTAATAAATAATAAATAAAAAAAATCGAATAAATAAATAAAACGTATCTGCCATCGCCCGGAATAGGACAATAATATCGACCAATGAACGAAGATTGCTTTCGTCAGCCGTCGGGCTGGTGGTTGATATTAGGAAGAGAGGCTACACGGCTCCTTTCGGAATTTATTTTACAAGATTGGATAATTATAAAGGTCAGTTTTCGAATTTAAATCGTCGGTAAAGTTAGTTTAAGGGTTGTAGACGAGTTTCTACGTATTATCGACGCGTTACACGTTAAAATAATCGCGTCCGGTCGTCTCGAAGTAACAATGATCATCCTTTAAGGTTGGTTAAGCATAGTTGGGTTGAATGCCTGAGATTCTGCATATTTTAAGTGTTTTCGATGTTGAAAAAAACGTTTCGGAACCGTTCCGAACTTTAAAAATGTATCACGTGGCTTTTCAGATCAATTACATTTTAAATTAATCAATTTCATTTAAATTCCAATTGTCCCAATAGGGGTTTTTTTCCTTCTTCTTCTTTGTTTCTTATGATCTCGTGCAAAAATTTAAATTGTTAATTAAAATATTTTATATTTCCAGCTCTACAAGATTAAAAGTTAATGTAATTCATTGCTTCATCATTAAAATTATTATTAAGGTGTGAAATGTTAAATAGATCAAGGGCTTTCTGACAACATGAACACATTGTTAAGATCTAAACAATTTAAATTACATCCAGATCTTGAGGTAATTTAAATGCTTGCCCCCTTCCGTGATCTCTGTTTTAATTAAAATTTATCTCAAAATTAGAAAAAAAAATTTATTTAATTAAACTAATTTATTTAGGATCTTTTGGGCAAATGTTATCGGCTCTATTCGCATTCTGTGGAGTTTGGACCTGTTTTTTTGTCTCTCCTTTAAGAAGTTTTTATGCTTTGTTTAGAGGCGAATTGTAGGGAACGGTATTTGCCGATCTTCTAAATCCCTTTGCCCGAACGTGCCTTAGATATCGTCCGATGCCGGCCAAATTGGATAGAAATCAATAATCTAAGTACGCCGTCTAATCAATTTTTAATTAGAGGAAAAAAGAGTTGAGATTAAGATTATTGCAAAATCGTGTAAACAAGTAAGATTGGTAATGGGAATTTGTTAATTTTCGGCGATTTGCAAGTCGTCCACTTATTTTTTTAACTTAATTTGTGGGTCAAATAATTCTGTCGTCAAATAAATGCATTTTTTTTCTTTTAACGTAAGAGAAGTTCGTTAAAAACTATGGTTTTGAATATTGAATCGATATATAGTTTGGGCATAATTCCTTCGATTTGATCATTACAAACAACTGGTTAAAATGAATGATACTAATTGATTGTTCCAAGATACTCTTATCTCCTTTGTTGCTTTATGTTTGCAAAAGTACTAATCAATAATGATTAATGTTTCCAATTGTTTTTGTATTTAGGAAAGTTCTTTGTGTTTCTTAAATTATGTATAAGGTAGGATGTGAAGAGAGATTTACAATAGTTGTGTCTGGTATGAAACCTGCACTCTCTCTAACAGATTAGTCCTTAAAAAAGAAAGAAAAATTTGGTAAACATTACTTCGGGTAATGTAGAGTGCTTGTTTTCCCTTAACTCCGAGGAATTATATTGAATTTTCATTTATTCTACAAAAGTTTAGGATGAAATTCTATCATTAGCAAATTTCTTTTGAAATTTGATGATATTAACATTCATTAATAGAGTTTGAAATTTAATATATCATTTAAAAATTTGTTTTCAATTTCCTTGTAAGAAATGACTATTTAAAAATGAAATCTATTTGAATTAAATTAATTTATATTCATTAACATGTTTTAGGATATTCTGAGTAAATGAATTATTATAAAATTGTGTATTTATAGTAAATTTTATTATTTCGAGATAGGATTGCATTATATTCCTAGAAATAAATTGCATAATAATGAATTGTAATTCTTACTTTTCCTATGAGTCAGTTGGTGGATATCCTTGATATGTGTATATCATCATTATTCCTATATAAAATTATTTTATATTATAACTATCAATAAACTTACCAGAGATAATTTTTCTTGATAAGAACTAAAAAGATCTAAACATAAAATAATACAAAATCTATATAACTTGGTTCTTATCTGGAAATCTCTGATAAATTTACCTTGTTAATAGTGATATTAATAATAAAATGTTTATGTAAATGTATTTACTTACATGCTTAGTCATTACCAGAGTCATTCCTTTGGTAAGAACTAAGCATAATTAAGTATAATATAAAACAAAAATTTATTATTCATTTTGAGTAATTCCACGTTATGTCATGTCTACATCAAATTACACGCGAGACGATGCTGAAATTTTCTAAATTTATTAAAAAAAAACAGTGACATTATCACTCGATAGCCAATTTGTTATCGGAATAAAAACATTTTCTAATACGAAATCTGGTAAACGTCATAAAAGACGAACAATTTCATTTATCTTCCACCGTTAAATCTACGATAAACACGGTTAAGAACGAATTGTGTTTAGACCCAGGTAACCAGCATTGACAGGACGTGTACATGCGGGTTAAGGTACTACTAATCAAGTGCCGACGACCTCTAAGATAAAAATTGGCTTCGAGTTAAAAACTTGGAAAATTTAACGAAGTGCAGAACACAATTTAGTTCACGAGCACTTCTACAGAGTTTAGATAAGATTAAAATCGGGTATAAACAACGAAGGAAAAAACAACGAACACGACAATTCGGTCACATCGTCTAGACTGGAAAACATCAATCCCGCATTTTAAACGAACGTTACGTATATCTTCGATCAGCGAATGATTTATTAACAATAAACGTAATTACTTAAACCGATAATTTATGTCTTACATTTAATAAATAATAAATAAAAAAAATCGAATAAATAAATAAAACGTATCTGCCATCGCCCGGAATAGGACAATAATATCGACCAATGAACGAAGATTGCTTTCGTCAGCCGTCGGGCTGGTGGTTGATATTAGGAAGAGAGGCTACACGGCTCCTTTCGGAATTTATTTTACAAGATTGGATAATTATAAAGGTCAGTTTTCGAATTTAAATCGTCGGTAAAGTTAGTTTAAGGGTTGTAGACGAGTTTCTACGTATTATCGACGCGTTACACGTTAAAATAATCGCGTCCGGTCGTCTCGAAGTAACAATGATCATCCTTTAAGGTTGGTTAAGCATAGTTGGGTTGAATGCCTGAGATTCTGCATATTTTAAGTGTTTTCGATGTTGAAAAAAACGTTTCGGAACCGTTCCGAACTTTAAAAATGTATCACGTGGCTTTTCAGATCAATTACATTTTAAATTAATCAATTTCATTTAAATTCCAATTGTCCCAATAGGGGTTTTTTTCCTTCTTCTTCTTTGTTTCTTATGATCTCGTGCAAAAATTTAAATTGTTAATTAAAATATTTTATATTTCCAGCTCTACAAGATTAAAAGTTAATGTAATTCATTGCTTCATCATTAAAATTATTATTAAGGTGTGAAATGTTAAATAGATCAAGGGCTTTCTGACAACATGAACACATTGTTAAGATCTAAACAATTTAAATTACATCCAGATCTTGAGGTAATTTAAATGCTTGACCCCTTCCGTGATCTCTGTTTTAATTAAAATTTATCTCAAAATTAGAAAAAAAAATTTATTTAATTAAACTAATTTATTTAGGATCTTTTGGGCAAATGTTATCGGCTCTATTCGCATTCTGTGGAGTTTGGACCTGTTTTTTTGTCTCTCCTTTAAGAAGTTTTTATGCTTTGTTTAGAGGCGAATTGTAGGGAACGGTATTTGCCGATCTTCTAAATCCCTTTGCCCGAACGTGCCTTAGATATCGTCCGATGCCGGCCAAATTGGATAGAAATCAATAATCTAAGTACGCCGTCTAATCAATTTTTAATTAGAGGAAAAAAGAGTTGAGATTAAGATTATTGCAAAATCGTGTAAACAAGTAAGATTGGTAATGGGAATTTGTTAATTTTCGGCGATTTGCAAGTCGTCCACTTATTTTTTTAACTTAATTTGTGGGTCAAATAATTCTGTCGTCAAATAAATGCATTTTTTTTCTTTTAACGTAAGAGAAGTTCGTTAAAAACTATGGTTTTGAATATTGAATCGATATATAGTTTGGGCATAATTC
>NW_019388931.1:0-5627 GCF_000671375.1 Centruroides sculpturatus
TTATATTTCTTATATGTTATATATTTTTAGAATAAGAAATGAGTTGTTGTTCCTGATTGATATTCTTAGATAAGGTATCGCATTAAAATAAAGACGTAGCATTTACGAATTAAAGTATTAGACATACAATTTGAGAAATCTTTTGATTTTATCGTCTTCCTTTCTTTTATGAAAGGCGATAAATTCAAATTACTTTACAACAGCGATATTTTAAGAACTAATATTAAACAGAAAGTTTCTAAAGTCGAGAAACTTACATTAAATAATTACATATTTGCTTAAAAATTGTTTTAAATATTAAAAATATATTTATAAACAAAAAAATATAAACTATACCGTACATAAGTATAAAAAATTCCACAAATTATAATCGTAAAATTGATAAAGATGTGTATCCTTACACCTAAGTCATGGGATACTTTGTCTGTCTTATTATATTGATGCATAAAAAATGTTATTTGTCACTAAGCTTTGATCCCCTCCCGGAATTTTTCTGTGGCTACCCATGGTTACAAGTATATTCTAGAACAGCAGTTTCCAACCTTTTTTATTAACGTACCCCCGTGGCATTTACAACTTCCCAACGAGCAACGCATGCTGAAATCTCGTACTGCCTATTTGTAGAGAATGTCACCATTTTGAATTTTATTTTGAGTCGGTTCTCGGTCCCCCGAGTACCTACAAGTCTGTTTTTTTTAATGCGCGCATGATTTGGGCACCTAATACTTTGTGCCAAATTGCAACTTTTGGCACATACTCCTTCATACCTCTAAGCTGGTAACACATCAGGCAGTACGACTTTATAAACAAGACATAGTCTTGTCGATAAAAAAATTAATAAAAATTCTGAATAAATAATGAAAGAAAATTATCGCTTGTAGAGAAAATCTAGAGAAAGTAGCTATGTTTCTTCTCTTGCTAACAATAAAAAATACTTTTTATAAACAAAAGAATACCTTTTTCAAACAACACATGGGGATATTGTTGAGAGATAATAACGGTAACACATCCCACCATCAAAAGTCCCTAGCATAATCACTAATTACACATAATGGTATCCCCACTACCATTGACTGACTGAGCAACATTTATTGATCAGTTGCATTGTACAATCGGCAGCATAAGTTTTTATTTCTATTGTTGCATTTTGAAATGTATAATAAAGTTTGCGATTGTTGCAAGGAACATTTTTACCTAATAATTTTTTAATACTGTTAATTTGTGATACATAATATATTATTTTTTCTACCATAATAACTAACTTTTTTCTGTACTCCTAAACAACCTATCGCTTACCCCAGGTTGGGAATCGCTGTTCTAGAAGATAGGATACAATTTTAAAAAAGAAGAAAAGAAAGGAAGAAAGTGGATCGTAATAAAGAGAAAGAAAAGAAGTGGTGGAATAAAAAGAACAATTTAAAAGGCTTGACCAAATTGCCAGTTCAATATACGACGACTATTACTACTGCTGCATGCAGAGGATTTGGCATCTTGACATTCTGTATTGTATGAGAATCGATTAGAATACGAGTAGCACCTTCTTATAAGAAATGTTTATCACAAAATACACTTTTATATTTTTCGATACGTAAAAAGGAAGGATATTTTTACAGTGAAACCTGTTTAAACCGGATTCGTACGATTTGAACGGGTTTTACTGTATTTAACTTTTATTTTTAAGCGAAATTATATCATTCCTAATTTCAATTTGATCATTTATATTGTCTCTTATTGTCAAATATAATTTACGAAATCATTTTGAAGTCTTCCTCATATTTTACATTTATTTTTATTTGAAAAATTCTATTTTAAACCCGTGTTTCGAAATGATAAATTTTATGACTTTTTCTAAATATTTTATTGCAAAAACAAATGATAGTATGATATTTGGCACAAAATTCTCTCATGTATAAAAGATATTACATTGAATAGAAATCTGATCCGGAATTGTTTGTATTTTATTTCCAGTTCTTCATCTTTACGGTTCAATGAGATATTCTTGATCTCATACCAAGAAACTGTTAGGTCAAGGATGCATTTAAATGTTTACGATAAACAAATATAATAAAAATTAAAAACACGAGTTTATTTAATGGCCAAATATTCTCAACATCTCAATAAAGAAAATAGAGTATTGTATTGTAGTCTTTCTCAATTATTACAATTATATATTATTATTATTATTGTTTAGCATGTACCCTTTTTCTGAATTGAATTCTTATCAATAGCCTGCCTTGTTTTCTCTGGTTTTTAAATAATTTTATCCTGGCAATCTAAAAGAATATGATACGAGTAATCCCATACCTTAAATTTAATGATTTATAAATTTAAATTTAATTTATCAAACGGATTTATATACGAAAAAATTTTATACTGGTTTAAAATTACCATTAAATTTTTAAATTAAAAAATATTCTGGTGACTACACTTAATGATTCTCGTGTTGATTTCTCTTGAGAATTGATTTTTATAACCATAAAAAATGTTAAAAAATAAAAGAGATTATTCAATTGCATTTAATTTAAAATAATTTTTACTCTATGAAACAGATATTTCTAACAATTTTTATAAATTACATAGAATGAAAATAAAACCTGATAGGGGTTTTTCTTGTATACAGCAATGCGACACGTGGGCGATCTGTCGAAGAGAATACTTTCTGGGAGAATTTTCTATTGGAAATTAGCCCCTATTTAGGTCTTATAAACGTGAAAAAAATCCCTATAACATTCTTTTTTAGGCTACTAATCACTAACGTTAAGTGGTTTTATCCATTCGATTGAAAAATGCACAACTAATGAGTAAAAAGACAATCAAATTCTCAACGTTTAGTTTCAATATTAGAAACTATTTATCACTGATAGCTGTTTATTATTACTATATTATACCTTATTAATATTGTATTCGTATTACTATTATTATTTCAATTCAAAAATTTTCCCCTGAAAGCAGTTACTAGATGACCTGCACGACTCTATTGTTAAAGGAAAAGTATGATGTACAGGGGCGAGCCAATACTAATTTGAGGTGGAGAGCATATATTTTTTTAAATTAAATAAATTTAAAATATGATTAAAATTGCATTGTGACGATGTCACAAATAATTTCTCCTTTTTCTTACTTCTTCTCTTAACAAAAACACAACATTTTTCCTCAACACATCTACTCTTGTCCTATTTTAATAGAAGAACCAACTTAATTTATCTATCGTGAAAAAGCTATATTGGTAATTAATAAAAAAATAAATATGAACTGAATTTAATTTCTAACATTCCGTAATATGTTGTTGTTGACAAATCTTTACTGTTACATTAAATACTTTACCATTTTTACTTACGTTAGAGGCATAAATATATAAAAATTACGCTTATTTATACCGAAATCCAGACCTGTTTTTTACATTTTTCGATGTTTTAAGGTCCTCTGAGTCTAAAAACGTAAAAATCTTGGTGGGGTGGTTTTATGTTTCGACCGATAGCAATAATATCCCAGTTATATAAAACGAGAAAAGTAAAATTGATTAATAATTTTAATTATAAATAATGTTTATTAGTTAATTTTTTATTAATATTAAATACACTAATATAATTTTAGATATTTATTATATATGTATACTGTTGACTCGATATAGTACGTTTCGATAGAACGAAAACTCACATACAGCGTAGACAAACCCTGTGAGACTCAATTTATCGTTCAGTTTCTTCACATAATGCTAGTTTTATTTCATTTTATTGTTTGCTACTGATTTAAAATGACAGTTAACAGCACAGTTCAAAATAAACTAGTTCAATTTTCAGTACTTCCCTGTCCACTGCACCCTTGGGTGTTTTGACACAAAGAAAACAAAACAAAAAGGGTGATAGGATGTATTTGAGTAGGCTGAATGGTGAGTTGTTAAACAATGGCTGCCATCTGAATTATCCATGCACTTGATGGAAAGAATTCTTCTTTACAAAGCGACCCATGATACCAGATGGTAATATAGTTTTATTCCTAAAAACCTGTGGATAAAACCACTGAAAAATAGCAGTTGGTCGTGGGTTCGCGCCTCTCCAAAGGAAGAGGTGCGAACCCACGACCAACCCACGCTCCCAGAACGTGAATAAAATCCCATTTGTGATTTTATCCACGCTTTTAATGCCCAAATAGGAGTCAGTTTTTTATAAAAGATCTCCCTAGGCAGATCGTCCATGTGTCATATTGCCGTATACGAATAGAACCAATCAAAACCTAAAAATATTAAAATTATTTAATATTATTCAGTAAATAATAGTCGATATCTTTCATAATCTAGTTTTATTATTAATCGTTACTAGTGTTACTGTTGTTAACATTTAATACATAATATTATTAATTAATATTAACTTACTGTTAAGCTAATACAGTAAATTATTGTGTAGCTTTNCATTGAACTACCATATTCTATGATAACTTATTTCAATGGTGTTATCATTGAACTATCAAAGAACATGGGTTCGTATTTACCATTGTGCTAACCAAGTAGATTTTTCTGGGTTTTCTTCACGTTTCTAACACCTGAAAACGGAATAATTTTCCATAGACAGTCCTCCTGAAAGGCACACAGCTTGGCAGATTGTCCATGTTGTGTTGTTTATCTTACAAACTCTTAATTAGATTTGCATTTTTATATAATTTAATGACAAAATCGTTCAATATTTAATAATTTTTCTAGATATATCTACTTAAATTATCTCTTTTTCTTTTCCTTTTTCTCAGAGTACGAAGGAATTGATTTTTTTTTCTCTTCTAAATATAGATCTAGATCTAGAAACATATAAATTGTATCTATAGATAACATTTTCAGAGAAGTTTTTATTTTTGAAATATCTCAAGAGAAATGTACAAGAAATTGCTACTTTTCAAAATAAATAAACATTGGATATCTGAGTGTTGTAAGTTATGTTTTATAGAAAAAAGTTTCTTCAAAAATATATAAAAAAATGTGGTACTTGGATACAATATAAAAGAAAATCTTACAAGCTTCTAACAGTGTCATATGTTATTGAAAGTTTTATAACTTAAAGCAGTATTATAAAATT
Organism: Centruroides sculpturatus; assembly: GCF_000671375.1. NCBI lineage: Eukaryota > Metazoa > Arthropoda > Arachnida > Scorpiones > Buthidae > Centruroides > Centruroides sculpturatus. Next base: position 5,064 of record NW_019388931.1, read on the forward strand.
GTTATATATAAGAATATGCAAAGATGTACAAAAGCTACACAATAATTTACTGTATTAGCTTAACAGTAAGTTAATATTAATTAATAATATTATGTATTAAATGTTAACAACAGTAACACTAGTAACGATTAATAATAAAACTAGATTATTAAAGATATCGACTATTATTTACTTAATAATATTAAATAATTTTAATATTTTTAGGTTTTGATTGGTTCTGTTCGTATACGGCAATACGACACATGGACGACCTGCCTAGGGAGACCTTTTATAAAAAACTGACTCTTATTTGGGCTTTAAAAACGTGGATAAACCCACAAATGGGTTTTTATTTACGTTCTGGGGGCGTGGGTTGGTCGTGGGTTCGCGCCTCTCCAAAGGAAGAGGTGCGAACCCACGACCAACCCACGCTCCCAGAACGTGAATAAAATCCCATTTGTGATTTTATCCACGCTTTTAATGCCCAAATAGGAGTCAGTTTTTTATAAAAGATCTCCCTAGGCAGATCGTCCATGTGTCATATTGCCGTATACGAATAGAACCAATCAAAACCTAAAAATATTA
>NW_019388932.1:0-16047 GCF_000671375.1 Centruroides sculpturatus
CACTGGTACGGCCTTCTTAACATTTGCAAACCAAACCAAACCAAACCAAACTCAAGACAACTTTTACTATCTTGACTCAGTTTTGGATTCAAAAGTGCTGCAAATAGCAGAATTTATGGAATAAATGATACGTTTCGTTTGTTGAAATCAAGCAATTATCGTTGCTTTAGCAAACTTTACCATGAACCTTTTTGATACAGAAATGAGATTTCAAGAATAACATTCAGTTCATTTGCGTAATATGCTATGTGATTAGGGTTTTGTCTATGTAATTGTACGCAAATCTTATCTATCATTTATAAAAGTTCATTTAAATCGTTTACCATAAAGGATATATAGTTATTATGGCCATTACAAAAGAAAAAAATCTTTTGCTTTAAAGTGGCCAGAGGTAAGATCAAAAGCTTCAGTCTTTCAAGATGACTCTCAATGCGACAATATACAAACAACAATAAAATTTTTAACTTAAATTTTATTATTGCTCAGTGCTCTTCATTTTGTGTGCTTATATCTTCCGTGTAATTATTCGTTCACCCTCATTAAAGCTTAATAACACCTGTCCATTTTATCAAAAATTTTCTTAAATTTTGCAGTAAAGTTTGTGTATTAGGGGAATTTATCATATTAAAGTTTGGTGGTTAAAGATGAGAGGTGGGCAGATCGTTTGTCGTATTTCGAGTACAGCCGTTTTTAATTACGATTTTACTCGTTATTAGCATTTAAATATTTTTATGAACCCCACCCCTTCCTTCAAAATTAAAGTTTTTTCCATTTTATAACAATTAAAAAAATAAAAGTTTTTAAAAATAAAATAGCATAACAAATGCCACCACCAAACGTTGGAAAAGTTAAGCGTTCTTTGCTGGATTTCTGTTGATTCACTCAAGACGGCTGCAAGGTGGAGGAAATGTTTTGGTGTTGTGTGCATTTGGATGACATGGTACGAGAAATCTAGCTTTTATCTCAGGTCGTATTAATGCTGTAGGATTTGAGCAAGTACTAGTTATAGACATTTTACCGTTTGTGGAAAAAACTGGAAGAAAGTTTTTAAATTTCGATAACATAGTGCACCCACTCATAACGCAAAATCACCTTGTAACTGGTTTTTGGCAAATGGTATGCACGTTATGGACCGGACCCCATATTCTGATCTTAGTTCTATAGAAAATACGTTTGTTATCTTAGGAAGGAAAGTGTATAAGAATGAAAAGCAATATACATCAGTGGAATCATTAAAAATAACAATAACTGAGGCTTGGCACAAAATCACATAAAAAGACTCTATTGACTCAACTTTAAGACTCTATCAGTTTGAGACAATTATATCTTATACAAGGTTGTCAAAATTCATTTTTTATTTTTATTTTATTACTGTTTTTCGATAAAATTATTATTACGTGATATCAGAATAAACCAATAGTCAATTCCCTTCTATTGTTTCTTAAGGTAATTTTTATTTCATTATTTTAATGTCATTAGTTTACATGACTCTATCATTTCGGAACAAACTGTATGTATAACTGGATATCGTGAAGAAGTCGTAATTTTGTAATTCCATCTGAAGACAAAATATTTAAAGTGAAAATTTGGCACGATTAGTGTATTGTCCGAGTTTCTGTTGTATTCTGGTCGCGCGCGACACGTCAGTGGCGTTTATGATTGCTGACAATTTAAGTGCATCGATCTCTATAACAAATTTTTATTTTGATGTTTACGACGGGCATTTAACATGTACGATGTCGTGACGAAATCAATTTTTTAAAACACTCACATGGGTGTCCTGCGGCCGTACATATGTGTCTTAACGGTTGTTGGAATTGGTAGACCGCTGTCTACAAACGTGGGTGTTTTAAACGTTTCTTAACGTTTCTATGACATTGAACTTTCACGTCCATCCTCGAATTTGCGTTTTGAACTACTTTAGACAGAACGTTAGAAGCGTATCAAGCCGAAACAGTAAAACATATGCCGCGAAGCTGAACTTCGTTTTTTTTAAAAAATAATTTATTTCAAATAAATTTACTAGGTAACAATTAGAAATAAATCACACTTGTATGTGTTAAATCCTTTGCACATGACACCGATTTAAGCATTTTGATTGAACAAAATAAATAATAGTCAAGTTATTAAAATACTTTATTTAAGCAAATTATGAATCATTGTAAACTTGAATAGAATTTTACAATTTAAATTAACTCTGAATTTAAAATATAAATTTATATACCAATATACTTATACCAATTTATTATATAACAAATAAAAATTATAAAGATTAGTTTTACAAAATTCTTCAATAAATTGTCAACGAAGAGGAGAAATTTCAATTTCTTTAGTTTAACATTTATTTGCATTCTCCAGGCATTCCTGAAAGAAAAAACAGCATAGTAATAATAATAATAATAATAATAGAGTCTATGTAACTTATACCTTTTATATAAAATAATTTGCACTTTAGATTTACGTACGAAAGGTAAATTATCTGTTAATTTTCACTCATATAAATAATAATTTTCATGATTGCTTGTAATATTTGATTGATTTAAATAAAAACTTGAATAGAGATTGATAGAAAAGATTGTCAGTTCATACTTTCTAGTATCACTTTAATACATCATAGAGAAAACATAGTGAATGATAAAATTTCAAACTGTCCAGATTTTTTTTTTTATATTTCTTGACATTTTCACACTAGAAAGTCAGAAATGTAAAATTATTCCTAAGAAAATTCTGTCTGAGTGGTGTGTGTCGAAATCTATTTTGCATTATTTCTAGAGGCTGGATAAATAAAGAATTTTGATACTTGGCAGGCAGTTCTATTTCAATATTTAAGACATCGATGCTATTTAAATTTTAGTAATTAAAGACCAAGGGGTGCGAAGACAGAAAATGGGGTCAATGAACATATTTCGAGTGGTGCTAGATTTAATGAAAATTTACTCGCTATATTTTATATAGTTTGTTTAGAAACGCGCTCCTATCATCAAAATGAAGCTCTTTGCCTTTTTATAATGATTAATAATACAAAAATTATTTCACAAGAAAGTCTCATAACAGATAGCGCAACACGTTTAAGTGCAAAAGTATGTACAGTACAGTATATACTGTTTGTATAATTATCTATATATTATGATTAAATTATCTATACTCTATACTACTATATAAAGAGATAACGTATTTTTCGTTTGTGACCACTAACCGTGAAAACTACTGAACCAATCGTTAGCAAACTTTAACTGTAGCATCTTTATGATCCCTGGAATGTTTACCATTAATCAAACCTACAGATTTTTTATTAATTAAATAAAAATGCAACGGAGTTTTGTCTGTCTATTTTTCTCTCTCTTCACTAGATGGCGACACACGCTGTCTATAAGAAAAGTCTATTATTGAAGTTTACTATTATATTTGACGAACTGACATTAAATTATAATTAGTTAATTAGCAAAATCTTCGAGGAATTAAAAAAGTGACGTCATCACGCTAGATGGCAGTATGTGTACTTATGAGGGATTTTCGAATCGTTTCTGCAGGTAATTTTACAAAATATTCGAAATAGTTATTGGTGAATATTTTTGAGATTGATAAATAATGCCGAGAGCTGCAAGAGCACGAATAGGAAGAAACAGTTCATAATTGTAGACGACGTGAATCTATACTTCTACAGCAAAGACTGGAAGGGCAACGAATTCGTTCGGCTCAGAATCGAATGCGTGTAGCGAGGAATTTTTTACGTTTCACGTCAATATAACTTATTCAGAAGTTTTATGATATTATTTTTTAATATATTTTGCAATACTCTACTGCAATACTACACATTGATCACTCAAAAATAATTAATGAACAATTAGTTCAAATTTTCTAATATGTATATATTAGAAAATTTGAAGAAATATGTATATAAGAGCGAGCAGGCCTCGACGGGGATGCTAGTGTTTTATATAAAGTATTAATGATTAATTAATAGTAAATTGAATGTGCAGTTGGATTCGAAATTATAAAAGTAATTTTAACAGTATTGTTGATTTCTATTCTTTCGTATGTTTAAAAATCTAGTGAAAACAATATTTTTTTTATACAGTTATATAATTAAACTAATCCTATACAGAACACCGGAACTGATTCTAATGGACATGTGTCGATCCAGATTAATGTCAGATGACGTACTTTTCTCTTAAATTTAAGTAACTTTGATTAACTTTCCTTCTGTATTCAATTTATTCGCAATTTCGGTCACGGATAAGCATCACTTGACAAACACTGTGATTATTTTTTTCCTCATTTTCGTTTAGTTCAGGGACTCTTTCCCATTTTTCTTAATGTTTTATTACACATGACAAGTAAACAAGAAAAAAAAATACTTTCATGTTTGAAAAATCTAGTCAACATACGCGAATAATATGTTTCGGCAACAGTTACTTTAGCAACAGTTACATAAATTTAAAAATTCAACTTTTATAAAGTGTTTGATCCTTGTTAAAGTTTAAAATTAACATATCATCTATTTTACATTTTAATCATATTTTATTTAATTTCCTCAAAAGACTTGTGGATAAAAATCATATCAGTCATTATATTTTTCTATCAGTACATTACCATTCATAATATAATAACGAAGATATCAGGAATAATTCAAATTTTCAAGTAAATCAGAAAATATAGGGGAGACCGGGGCAACTTCGGCATGCGGGGCAAGTTTGTCAAGCGCTTTTTTTTAAAAACAAATTAAAAGGAGACTTTGGTTATAGGTTAGGCAGTTGAGTTTTATTGGTGGCTTGTTGAGTGTAGTGTTTTTATTGTTCTCCAACAAGCGTAGTTGAATTATCAAGCAAATTTTCATTTTCGTTCAATTCCATATAATATTTTTTTTCCATTTATATTGAATTGGCAGGTTTTGTTATAATTCCATGATAACGAAAGTTACTTTTCCTGTTAGAAGGATGTAACTTCAACTTATTCACGTGGCCAGATCGTGGCTTGGCATTCTGTTCTCAGGGTTGTACTTAATGTTTCGAAATCATGACTAGCGGGGTAAGATCGGCAACATAAAGCCACATTAGAAGCAAAGGATAAAAATCAAACAGATGATAAATGAAAACATGTTTGCATTTGTTATTCATGTATATATGTCTTTGAACTTGCATTTCGTTGTAATAATATTAAATGGGTGTTGGATTTGTATTTCTTTGTTTTAATAGTGAATTCCAACTTATACATTGTTAATAACATAATTTTATATACGTGCCTATCTTGCCCCATTACTGTTGCCCCTATACCAGGGGCAACTTTAATAAAAATAATTAAAATAATTACAACTTTACAAAAAGAGAGAAGTTGCCGATCTTGCCCCTATACCCGGGGCAACTTCGTCAATTTCTCTCTTCTTGTAAAGTTGTAATTATTTTAATTATTTTTATTTCCAAACTGATTTTAACCAGTTCTATAGTAAGGTAACATTCCAATAGACAATATGCAAAGCTTTTTTTTCAGTTTACAGCAGTATTTATTACACAAAATTTAAGTAAAGCTTAACATGCCGATCTTGCCCCGATCTCCCCTATATTGTTCCTGTATGTTTCTGTCTCACATTTAAATGTTAAGTGTTACGTCCTAATATTAAATGAAACTGCTGATGAGCGACACATATTGTTACCTGAACTTATAATTAAATCAGCTTTAAATGCTTTAGTTATTATACAATAACTGATTTAATACTTATTTAATAAATTTTATATAAATAAATTTAATCGCCTAGCACTTACTTGAAGAGTGGGATAAGTTCTTGGATTGGAGAGACTGTAGGCATCTGTAGCTGAAGTGCAACATTCCAGATATTGGGCGTATAACTATTAATAGAAATATCATTAAATTGTGAAATAAATAATAATTAAGACAATGTTCAGAAACACGAATGAATTACATCTGGAGATGTCTCGCGGAGAATACAAACTACCTCGCAACACTCTTCTGTGGTTAGACAAAATTGTATTTGTTGAGCACAATTTTTACCGAAATCTAGAACCTAAATGTTAGGTAATAATTAACTAATTGTTTAAAAATTTATTTTAAAATAAATCTTTTTTTAAGTCTAAAAGCTTACAATTTTCAGATTATTTTCATTCATGCAAAATCGAAAGTTCTTTCTATCGGTGCAACTCAGCCCTAATAAAAAGAAAAACGAGAAACGTGAAAAATGAATATATTTTTATTAAATCTCATCTAGATTTCCATAAGTATAATGATAATGTTATAACTACAGAAAGTTAACTACAGAAAGTTAATCGAGTGTTATCAACACTTACCACAATAAATGCCATAGGCCTGGTCAATACTTGCATATGAATCTGCTGGTGTAGCATTCGAAACACCCATAGCATTAATTGGTGAAACAACAATAACAAACATGAATAACACTAACATAAACGTCATATTTGTTGATGTTTTCATTTCCTACGGTAAATTTCTGTAAGTATATATTTTATCAGGTGTCAGTAGATCCTGTTCTAATACCTTACCAGGAAAATTACAATTTTAAATCACCTGAAAAAGTAACAAGTATTTAATCTTGGAAAAAGTAATTTATTTTCACATGCATTTCTTAACTGAGATTATTTCATCAGGTGCTGTACTTTTAGTGATTGATTCAAAATTATCGGAGTTTATCTTTATTATATTTTTATGCTAAATACAGTGGAACCCCGGTTAACGAACGTCCTGGTTAACGACCAAATCGGTTAACGAACTATTATCTTGCAAAAATTTTGTCTCGGATAACGAACTTAACGGCTTTTTGTGTCAAATTTGTAAGCTTGCCGACTTTTAGGGAAAATCAGTTAATCGTGTGTCGGTGATGGTCTAGGGTCCATTCGTACGTTGGTGATGGCGGAGGAGACAAAGATGACAAGTATTTTATAGTGAAAATCGTTTATTAGAACGGGAAGATGCTTACATATTTGAGGTAGTTGGAAATGGCTTATCTACAGTATTTTCTCTCGGCACTGAGGAGTGGCGTATCGCTGGTCCTACGATAGTGCAAGCTGATCAGTCGTAGCCCCNTTGTACACCACTCCTGCGACATCAAGCTGATTTCTTACTGTTTTCTGACCTTTGGTATTGATAATATTAATGATATTTGACATTTTATTTTCCTGCTTGGCAACTAAACATACAGAAGATTTTTTAAATAAAGGTTTATATCGTTCATATAAATTGTATATATAAGGCATTTTTACATAAATATTATTATCTACACTATTTTTAACATTATATCTGTAATTTATAAAAGAACTGTACCACTTACAAATTTTGTTCTTTGGATAATCATTCATTAAATATTTTCTAAATAATTGTTTAATTTCTTTATCTATATCTTCCTGGAGTGTTGTTCTGTTTAATATTTTCCTCAATTCCATGGAAAAAACGTTTTTCTTAGTTTCTATAGGGCAATAAGATTTATAACTAATTGTTTTTTCTGTATTACACAGTTTTTCGTACTTACGGAACAGTAGTTGCGTTTTCTCACGTTTAATAGTCACATCCAAATAGTTTATTTCCTGGTTTTGTTCTATTTCACTAGTAAACTTTATATTGGGTTTTAAGGTATTCGCATAATCTTCTATTTCACGAGGTGTTACTACACAAGAATCAAAGATAATTAATATGTCATCCACATATCGGGCATAAAAATCAATACCTGGTATTTGTGATATACTGTCATCAATTGGTTTCATGCAAATCTCTGCTAGTTTAGGTCCAATCACTGATCCCATTGATATTCCATCTTTTTGGCGAAAAAACTCTGTGTTAATTTTAAAATAATTATTTTTAAATATAAATTCTATAAGAGAAATTATATAATCTGGTATTTCATATTTACTGATAGATTCTTTTATCATATGTAATGTTATTGATGGGTACATTGATTTTATGTCTAAACTCATAAGGCGGTGATTTTGCATAACATTACCTTTCAGTAATCCATTAATTAATTCATCTGTATCCTTGATGCTGTATGACGGTCTGTCAATTATCTGCAAATACTTTTTTAAAAAACATTCCAAATTATATAAGACTGTTTTTTTAAAATCAACTAGTGGTCTACACTTGTTTCCAGGTTTATGAGTCTTGACCCTTAAATTTAGTTGTGGTTGTCTTATATTATTGAAATCTAGTATATTTTTTACCTGTTGACTCGAAAAGTACTGTTTATGTTTCTTGATTATTTTCACTAAATTATTCTGTATTTCCTTTAATGGATCTGATGTCAATTTTTCATATTCATCCGACATAGCTATTTCATTCTTCTTTTGTTTTACTTCTTCTTTCGTAAATATAACCAATTGATGTGATTTATCTGCTTTTAATATAGAAAGTTTATTATTATCAAAAAATTTAATTAACCTTTTAGTTTTCTCATTTATTTTTATTGCTTTCTTATCAGATATGTAACCATTTTTACCTTTATATTTTTTCAAATCCTTACTTATATTGGACCTTAACGTCGCCTTGTCCTCGTTGTTTCCAGGAATTTTTTGAATAACATGTTCTATATCAGCTACTATCGGATATGGTTTAGCATATATTGGGAGGTTCATGTTATATCCCCCTGACAGGAGTCTTGTAAAGTCACCAGGTATCACTACGTTGGTACAATTAATTATCAATTTTTCTAGATTTATACGGAGGGAATATACAGCCCATTGTATATTCCCTCCCAATCCAAGGATCCGTATAAATATAAAATTGCAGCTTTCAGAGCTTTAATAAGAAAGGCATTTTTGTATTGTGAAAGAGTACAAGACAGGAGGAAAGAAATAAATAGAATAATAAGCGTAGCCAAGACCCTAGGTTACCAAAAAAGCGCAATTCTGGGAATGGTTAGGAAGTATGAAGCGAACATCAAGAAAGGGTCTTTTAAAAGTGCTCCCAATAGAATTGTAAAATTTACATATAATGAAAGTATGAATAGAGTCATGAAAAAGATTGCTCACAGAAAAGGTTCGAGGATGCTTATAAAAAGGGCCCCTAATTCATACAAAATCCTCAGGAATGATAAGGATGATATAATGTCAGAAGAGAAAGCAGGGGTTTATAGAATTCGATATGGGAACATGCAATTGGGCGTTAAAAAAGACTATATTGGAGTAACCACCAGGAGTTTAGAGCTTAGAATCAAGGAGCATGGTTATAATATCAGAAAGGGGTCTAATGCAACAATTTTATCCCAAATGGCACAAGCACCAGGAGCTGTAGTCAAATGGAATGAGGCAACCATCATAAAACCTTTATCTTCTCCATCTTTGGCGTTGACAGCGGAAAAGTTGTAGATTTATAGGAGTAGAATACAAGAAGGCTGTTTAAATGCGAGAGATGCAGAAAGTCTTCCCACTGCATGGAAGTTTATAGTTAAGAAGTTTAATAAGAGCTCTAACCAATCAAAATAGTAGTTTTATTGCATGTGTTAGTAATTGCATTTATTAATACTTCTATATACATTTTTTACATTTTTATATTTTTTATTTTTGTTTTATGTTACTCTGTTGGTTATTTAATACTTTAATTTATTTTAATTTTATCTTATTTAATTTTGAATTTTGAATTTTGTATTCCATTGATGGAATCTTTTAATTTAAATGTGTTCTAAACCTGAGGATGGCCTGTGAATCAGGCTGAAAACGTTTGTTTCAAATAAATTATATTTCTCGGCAAGAATAAGGTGTTAGTTATATGTAAATTTGACCTTACGAAAAATATGATATAGAATTACATCTATCTTAACATCATTTGACTCGTTTGACTACCAATATTTTATAGCATTAATGTCCCATACACAGAAATAATTTTGCCAAGTTTCAAAAGTTTTGATTCAACCAGTCCCGAAATATTACACAAAATGAATGCTGACACACACCCATACAAAATATTGTGAGTGGAAATTTTCACTTTTGGGATCGCGGAGTATCAAACGTCAAGAATTGCCGACGAAAAAAGAAATACTCGGAAAAAATCAAACTTACTTTCCCTATGTTAACTTATATTCCATACGAATCAGAAGAGTAAACGTTTTCGTGTATTTAAGATTTGTATCTATATTTAACAGTCTCATTGACAGAAAATGGCTTTACTAAAATTAAGAAATGCAAATATTTTAAATAAAATAATCTAATAACTAAATTAATTTTTTAAAATACATAAGAACATTTTTTTTCTTGCCATTTTCTTAACTTTAAACAACAACGCCGAAAATAACAGGTTAAAACTCATAAAACAAAACATTACATAAAAATTTTAATTCTAATTAATATTTAAATTTTGTTCATTTACTTGTAGTCAGTTTAAAAGTTTCATATAATAGACGAGTAATTATTTATTCTGATATCGTCACAATACCGGCTGCAATTTTTAATCCTATCTCTAATTTATTTAATTTAAAATACATTATCTCACCTACATATTAGTAGTGGCTTGCTCCTGTACATCATGCTTTTCCTTTAACAACAGAGTCGTGCTAGTCATCTATCTAACACCTTTCGGGGAAAAATTTTCAATTCAAATAACCTGACTTCCGATTTTCATCGGATGTTCTTATAGTTACTTGGGATTCTTGCCCTAATGTTTCCATATCTCTTTTCGTTTTTGAATGAATTTAGTTGATAACTAACGTCATCTGTTATATAAAATCCTTTTGTAATTAGTCGATTATTGTAATTATTGAAAAAAAATCCAGTATTTAAGATTTGTATTTGATTTATGATTTTCCTTGAAAAAACTGATAAAAATAGAATTAAATATTTCTTTTTACACGTTGCATTTGAAAACCAGAAAAGTGTAAAAGTAAACAATTACTTTCTAATTGCGTGATAAAATATATACCATAGTTTCTTCACCTATTTATTTTTTACAATGAAGAAAGGTAAAACAGAGAACTTACCTGGTTATAATCTATTAAAATACAGTATGCTGAACTCTACGTTTTATACCGTTAAGTTTATTCGCTTGGATCAAGTAAAGCTGCTTAGCAATTTGTGTAAACGTCTGTTGGAGTCGCACTTATATACTATTCCACATAGAAACAACAGCTGCGTGTGTTTTCAACACTCGTAACATACAACACCAACTTCATTTTCTTATAATTTATCTTTAAGACTGACTAATGCTTCAGTTTTTAAATTCTTATTTAAATAATATCTTCACTTACGTTTTAAATTAACTTGAAATATAAATAAAATTGATGTAAATTTAAAATTTTAGCTGTTTTAATCTGTTTTTAATTTAATTTATTAAACTAAGTTGAAACCAATATACAAACATCAAGAACAAGTTTTTCTATTTTGAAGGCAATTAGGAAATGTTCCAGATAATTAAATACATGCAAATATAGTTTATATCATATACTATAAATTAAACGTGATTGTATTATAAATTTATTAATAATTTTTAATATTGTGGTTTTAGAAACTTAGCTGCAAATATTACGCAATTGAAGTCACTTAAATATATAATTTTTAATAAAAAAATACCATTTACTTTATTAGAAAGTTGATTATGATTATTATTGGCTTAATGAAAATTAAGCCGATAAATAAACGTTTAAAAATACACTATTTTGATGTTACAATAGAGCATATCACAGAGGTTATCGCGGCTTAAATTACCAAAATTTTTATTATTTTTCGTAATATATAACAACTATAATATTTTTTCCCAATGTAAAATACTAAACACAAGTTAACAACGCCTAAGATGATGCATATGATTAGACAATGTAGAAGTTGCAGAAAAGTATTTAACGTTAATTTAATACTGATTTATAAATTTTTCCAAATAATACCAGTTTTTAATTGTTATGGTAAAAGAATTTACGGAAAGTTTAAAAAAATTTTTATTTCATAAGTCTTTATCTATTATTGGCTTTGTTTCTTAATATATTGCAGTAAGTTATCGATGTATATAGATATTACTATATATTGAATTTCAAAATATATTTTAAATTTCTTAATAAAATAAATAAAATTGAACATAAAAATTAATAATTTAAAAACACTCAAATAAATACAAGGTGCTTAAGCAAGAAATAGTTTGATTTCATACAGCAGCAGCAATTTGATATAGAAATTACAATATGTGGGGCCTATGTATAATTTACCCAATTTCTTTTAAATACTTTTCTTGGAATGTTTCGAAATTTAAACATTTTAATAAATTTATAAAATTATTTCATTATATATTTATTCATTATTTATATGAAGAAAGTAAGGAAAAGTGTTCTTAATTCAGAAAATAAAAAATGATATGGAAATAGATGCAAGTTTTTATTCTGAAAATATTCACTTAAATAGGTAGAAAATTTAATAAAAGAGAATTTTATTTTCTGATGTAAAAATGGAAATTCTTACCTTTCTTTTTGGTTCTTATTCCTACGTTAATTTGTCTTTTATTAGTTACACAGCGAAATTACCAACGAAATATACCTGTAAAATGAATAAAAACTTCATCGTTTTTATAAACATTTAAAACTTATAACTTAAATATTTATCTAACGCCATTGTCGTCTTTACACCTATGTTTTCACAGTTAAAATACACAAGTGTTGTATAAAATGACGCAAATATAGGGGAGATCGGGGCAAGATCGGCATGTTAAGCTTTACTTAAATTTTGTGTAATAAATACTGCTGTAAACTGAAAAAAACCTTTTGCATATTGTCTATTGGAATGTTACCTTACTATATAACTGGTTAAAATCAGTTTGGAAATAAAAATAATTAAAATAATTACAACTTTACAAGAAGAGAGAAATTGACGAAGTTGCNCGTTTTCGTGTATTTAAGATTTGTATCTATATTTAACAGTCTCATTGACAGAAAATGGCTTTACTAAAATTAAGAAATGCAAATATTTTAAATAAAATAATCTAATAACTAAATTAATTTTTTAAAACACATAAGAACATTTTTTTTCTTGCCATTTTCTTAACTTTAAACAACAACGCCGAAAATAACAGGTTAAAACTCATAAAACAAAACATTACATAAAAATTTTAATTCTAATTAATATTTAAATTTTGTTCATTTACTTGTAGTCAGTTTAAAAGTTTCATATAATAGACGAGTAATTATTTATTCTGATATCGTCACAATACCGGCTGCAATTTTTAATCCTATCTCTAATTTATTTAATTTAAAATACATTATCTCACCTACATATTAGTAGTGGCTTGCTCCTGTACGTCATGCTTTTCCTTTAACAACAGAGTCGTGCTAGTCATCTATCTAACACCTTTCGGGGAAAAATTTTCAATTCAAATAACCTGACTTCCGATTTTCATCGGATGTTCTTATAGTTACTTGGGATTCTTGCCCTAATGTTTCCATATCTCTTTTCGTTTTTGAATGAATTTAGTTGATAACTAACGTCATCTGTTATATAAAATCCTTTTGTAATTAGTCGATTATTGTAATTATTGAAAAAAAATCCAGTATTTAAGATTTGTATTTGATTTATGATTTTCCTTGAAAAAACTGATAAAAATAGAATTAAATATTTCTTTTTACACGTTGCATTTGAAAACCAGAAAAGTGTAAAAGTAAACAATTACTTTCTAATTGCGTGATAAAATATATACCATAGTTTCTTCACCTATTTATTTTTTACAATGAAGAAAGGTAAAACAGAGAACTTACCTGGTTATAATCTATTAAAATACAGTATGCTGAACTCTACGTTTTATACCGTTAAGTTTATTCGCTTGGATCAAGTAAAGCTGCTTAGCAATTTGTGTAAACGTCTGTTGGAGTCGCACTTATATACTATTCCACATAGAAACAACAGCTGCGTGTGTTTTCAACACTCGTAACATACAACACCAACTTCATTTTCTTATAATTTATCTTTAAGACTGACTAATGCTTCAGTTTTTAAATTCTTATTTAAATAATATCTTCACTTACGTTTTAAATTGACTTGAAATATAAATAAAATTGATGTAAATTTAAAATTTTAGCTGTTTTAATCTGTTTTTAATTTAATTTATTAAACTAAGTTGAAACCAATATACAAACATCAAGAACAAGTTTTTCTATTTTGAAGGCAATTAGGAAATGTTCCAGATAATTAAATACATGCAAATATAGTTTATATCATATACTATAAATTAAACGTGATTGTATTATAAATTTATTAATAATTTTTAATATTGTGGTTTTAGAAACTTAGCTGCAAATATTACGCAATTGAAGTCACTTAAATATATAATTTTTAATAAAAAAATACCATTTACTTTATTAGAAAGTTGATTATGATTATTATTGGCTTAATGAAAATTAAGCCGATAAATAAACGTTTAAAAATACACTATTTTGATGTTACAATAGAGCATATCACAGAGGTTATCGCGGCTTAAATTACCAAAATTTTTATTATTTTTCGTAATATATAACAACTATAATATTTTTTCCCAATGTAAAATACTAAACACAAGTTAACAACGCCTAAGATGATGCATATGATTAGACAATGTAGAAGTTGCAGAAAAGTATTTAACGTTAATTTAATACTGATTTATAAATTTTTCCAAATAATACCAGTTTTTAATTGTTATGGTAAAAGAATTTACGGAAAGTTTAAAAAAATTTTTATTTCATAAGTCTTTATCTATTATTGGCTTTGTTTCTTAATATATTGCAGTAAGTTATCGATGTATATAGATATTACTATATATTGAATTTCAAAATATATTTTAAATTTCTTAATAAAATAAATAAAATTGAACATAAAAATTAATAATTTAAAAACACTCAAATAAATACAAGGTGCTTAAGCAAGAAATAGTTTGATTTCATACAGCAGCAGCAATTTGATATAGAAATTACAATATGTGGGGCCTATGTATAATTTACCCAATTTCTTTTAAATACTTTTCTTGGAATGTTTCGAAATTTAAACATTTTAATAAATTTATAAAATTATTTCATTATATATTTATTCATTATTTATATGAAGAAAGTAAGGAAAAGTGTTCTTAATTCAGAAAATAAAAAATGATATGGAAATAGATGCAAGTTTTTATTCTGAAAATATTCACTTAAATAGGTAGAAAATTTAATAAAAGAGAATTTTATTTTCTGATGTAAAAATGGAAATTCTTACCTTTCTTTTTGGTTCTTATTCCTACGTTAATTTGTCTTTTATTAGTTACACAGCGAAATTACCAACGAAATATACCTGTAAAATGAATAAAAACTTCATCGTTTTTATAAACATTTAAAACTTATAACTTAAATATTTATCTAACGCCATTGTCGTCTTTACACCTATGTTTTCACAGTTAAAATACACAAGTGTTGTATAAAATGACGCAAATATAGGGGAGATCGGGGCAAGATCGGCATGTTAAGCTTTACTTAAATTTTGTGTAATAAATACTGCTGTAAACTGAAAAAAACCTTTTGCATATTGTCTATTGGAATGTTACCTTACTATAGNTAATAAATAATAAAATAAATGGATAAATTTATTAAAATATTTTACGTTCGAAACATTCCAACAATAAGTATTTTAAAGAAACAAAGTAAGTCATAATATTATAATTTATAGTCTACATCTCAGAATTTGATAAGCACAGTAGCATGTAGACTATTTCTTTGACTGCGTTTTTAAATTTTTAGTATTGATTTTCATTTTTATTTATCTTATGAAGAAAGTTTTAAAAGTGTTTGTAAATTTACTATATAGTACTATCTATATACTCTGATAAATTACTATAATACAAATGAACAAGTAGAGCCACCCATAGTTGTATTGAGAAAAAATACTTATTGTGGTCTTTTATCGTATTAAAACATCGAATTGAAGAATGTATATGAAAATATATCGTAAAGAGAAGCTTACTTTTTCTTAGCTAAAGGCAATTTGCTCCTTTTATTTTGCCTCTAAGCATCCCTCTTAAGAACACTTGTATATTAGTAGTAGTGGTTTGACACATACTGATCACAAAATTAATTTCATGAGTAAATTTCAAATAAAAATTTGTTGAATGGAATTATTTCAGATC